>NW_025335438.1:1216242-1218165 GCF_004798865.1 Varanus komodoensis
GAGTGGCCTAGTGCTTTTCCCCACTTTCTTCAATTTAAGCCTAAATTGAAGAAAGTGGGGAAAAGCACTAGGCCACTCAGGTATGACCTAAATCATATCCCTGATGAATATACAGTAGAGGTGACAAATAGATTGAAGGAATTAGATCTGATAGACAGAGTGCCTGAAGAACTATGGACGGAGGTTCGCAACATTGTACAAGAGGTAGCAACTAAAACCTTCCCAAAGAAAAAGAAATGCAAGAAAGCAAAATGGCTGTCTGAGGAAGCATTACAAATAGCTGAGGAAAGAAGGGAAGTAAAAGGCAAGGGAGAAAGAGAAAGATACAAACAATTGAATGCAGAATTCCAGAGAACAGCTAGAAGAGATAAGAATGCCTTCTTAAATGAACAGTGCAAAGAAATAAAAGAAAACAATAGAATAGGCAGGGCCAGAGATCTCTTCAAGAAAATTAGAGATACGAAGGTACAGATGGGCATGATAAAGGACCAAAATGGCAGGGACCTAACAGAGCAGAAGAGATTAAGAAGAGGTGGCAAGATTACACAGAAGAACTATACAAGAAAGAGCTTAATGTCCTTGATAACCACGCTGGGGTGGTCACTGACCTCAAGCCAGACATCCTGGAATGTGAAGTCAAATAGACCTTAGAAAGTCTGAGCAACAACAAAGCTAGTGGAGGTGACAGTATTCCAGCTGAGCCATTCAAAATCCTAAAAGACAATGGCCACAGGATTGGAAAAGGTCAGTTTACATTCTGATCCCAAAGAAGGGCAATGCCAAAGAATGTTCAAACTAGTGCACCATTGCACTCATTTCACATGCTAGCAAAGTTATGCTCAAAATCCTACAAGCTAGGCTCCAGCAGTATGTGGACCAAGAACTACCAGAAGTACAGGCAGGATTTTGAAGAGGGAGAGGAACTAGAGATCAAATTGCCAACATATGCTGGATCATGGAGAAAGCTAGATGGTTCCAGAAAAATATCTACTTCTGCTTCATTGACTATGCTAAAGCCTTTGATTGTGTGGATCACAACCAATTGTGGCAAGTTCTTAAAGAGAGAGTACCAGACCATCTTATTTGTCTCTTGAGAAACCTATGTATATGCGGGTCAAGAAGCAACAGTGAGAACTGGACACAGAACCACTGATTGGTTCAAAATTGAGAAAGGAGTTCGGCAAGGCTGTATACTGTCACCCAGCCTATTTAACTTATATGCAGAGCACATCATGAGAAAGGTGGAGCTAGATGAATCACCAGTTGGAATTAAGATTGCTGGGAGAAATATCAACAACCTCAGATATGCAAATGATAGCACTCTCATGGCAGAAAGTGAAGAGGAACTAAAGAGCCTCTTGATG
This sequence comes from Varanus komodoensis, assembly GCF_004798865.1. Classification (NCBI taxonomy): domain Eukaryota; kingdom Metazoa; phylum Chordata; class Lepidosauria; order Squamata; family Varanidae; genus Varanus; species Varanus komodoensis. The sequence goes on from NW_025335438.1 coordinate 1,217,607, forward strand.
TGGGTGAAGGAGGAGAGCACAAAAGTTGGCTTGAAACTCAATATTAAGAAAACTAAGATCATGGCATCCGGTCCTCTCACTTCCTGGCAAATAGATGGAGAAGAAATGGAGGCAGTGACAGATTTTATTTTCCTGGGCTCCAAGATCACCGCAGATGGGGACTGCAGCCAAGAAATTAAAAGATGCTTGCTCCTGGGGAGGAAAGCTATGGCAAATCTAGACAGCATACTAAAAAGCAGAGACATCACCCTGCCAACAAAAGTGCGTATAGTCAAGGCTATGGTTTTCCCAGTTGCAATGTATGGCTGTGAAAGCTGGATCATAAGGAAGGCTGAGTGCAAAAGGATTGAGGCCTTTGAATTGTGGTGCTGGAGGAGACTCCTGCGAGTCCCTTGGACCGCAAGGCAATCAAACCGGTCCGTCCTAGAGGAGATCAACCCTGACTGCTCTTTAGAAGGCCAGATCCTGAAGATGAAACTCAAATACTTTGGCCACCTAAAGAGAAGGAAGGACTCCCTGGAGAAGAGTCTAATGCTGGGAACAATAGATGGCAAAAGAA
>NW_025335438.1:1218265-1286168 GCF_004798865.1 Varanus komodoensis
CAGTGGCAAAGAATAAATTTATCCTTCACTACCTATCCAATAAATGGACCTGTGCAGTTAAATCATGTAGGCTGAAGGCAGTAATCCTATTGTTAAAGAAAAAAGTTTGATCCATGTTGCTAACACTGCCCTATTATGATAAGATCTGAATCTATTCTTAAAGTTGTCTTACAACTTACTGTGCTCTCTTTGTAATTTCTAATTGTCATTTCTATACATTTTATTAAGAATCTTGACCACTCGTTTCATAATGAAAGTTTTGTGCCTCTTACTACAAGAACCTGAAATGAAGTCAGCTTCAGCTCAACAAGCTTGGGCAACAGTTCTTTTATATGGCACACACAGAAGCAAATGTTCTAGAATTCAAAAATGTGCCTTGTGCTAAATTTAGCATTTCCTACATGCATTACCTTTTCTCGTTGTCCATAGTGGTCTGCATACCAAACCATTCCATACAAACATAGGAAAGTAGTAACAGCCTGCAACATTGGAAGAAGAAAGGAAAAGAAACTTTAATCCTTAAAGGATGTGTACCTTTCTTTCAATAAGTACCTCCCAAGGTGGCTTACAATGCACTGTTTGTGCAATATTACTGTTCAATGGAGGAGAACAAAGTACAACAAAAATTGAGGCTCATTTTTTAATATTAACATAGGAACATTTCCATTACAAGCTTGATTAATTTTATGCCGTATTCAATGAGCTGCCTTCCACCAAAGAATCCTAAAACTGCAAATAATGAGGAGACTGAAATTCTGTTAGAAATCCTTAGCTTTCTCCACAGCTTAATTTTGCAGTCTAGATAAAGTCATACAGCACATACATATGTAAGACTATTCAGGCATAAAGTTTATTACAGCGCAATCCGACAGTCACTAGGAGTTTCTGGAAACCAAACTCTGAGGTTGCAAAAGCATTCCAACCTCATGGCTGAGTCTCAGAGCTGTGTGAAAAGAGTTGGTTGTATCTGTGAGGTGCCAAGAGCATGGGGTGGGAAGGGAAGGGGACAGATACTGACACAACATGAAGTATCCTGCCGGTGCTTCAGCCTTCTTCCCTCGTGCTCTAAGGTGTGACATTTAGAGAGCTGAAATGGGGGACCATGGAGGTGACCTTTACCTCCACATTCCTTTTGTCTTCAATAAAAGGATTCCAAGTGTGGAGAGTTCCAGGGCTAATATATGGATGGGGTGGGTAGGAACATGACTACTAGCTCCATACACTTTACTGTGTACCTCACAACCTTGCCACTTGGATGTTTATGTGTTGACTGTGATGGGGAACTCTTCATATATACAGCTATATCCAGGAAAACTCCACATAGTCAGTACACACATATACGTTTTGCCTTTGCAGATATTTACATCTGTCTGCAGATGCCCAGAAGGTGGGGTGGAAGTTGCATGACATCAGCAGTGGGGCCAGGAAGCAAGTCTCATTTCCAGTGGATGGCATTTCATTTTGAGCTCCTGGGACCTTAGTCCAAGATCCAGGTACACCAAGATCTGCCTGTATCCAAGATACAGGCTGATCTTGGAATACTTCTCACTCTGTCCCACAGTGCTCAAATGGTTAGAAACCACTGCCTGAAAGATCTTTTGGCTTTGTGCAGATTGTACAATTTCCCTTGGAAGAAAAACTGGAAATATATTTAGGAACACACATGAAAAGTTCATAGAAAAGGTTACTCTATTGCTATTTTTAGGCTGTTTCAAACTGTATTTTTTTATTATTATTATTATTTTTGTTGTTGTTGTTATTGCCGCTATCACTGTTGAAGTTTGAAGGGCAGAAAACAAAAATCTTTAAAAATTAAACCCACCATGAATAAAAGTGCCATCAAATCAAACAAGTTAGGCTTGTACCCAATTGAAAAAAACTGAGTCCGTCAGATGAGAGTAACAGTGCAGTGCTATGCATGTCCAGCAGAAAGTTCCGTCTCGTGTAGTTCAGTGAGATTACTTAAAGGTAAGTGTTGACAGGCTTGCAGCCTTGGTCTATCAAATAATCAGTTTATATATTACATTTGTGTATGAGAAACTCAATAGTTCTGTATTTTCCTTTTTCCTAGATGACATGCACTTCAAAGCAGACAATATCTTAAGATACATTCTCTGTAATATGAGAGAAGATGGAGAGTACCCTTTGTAAGATGACATTTCCATCTGAAGTTGGGATACTTACCGGTATGAATTTAAAAAGTAACAAGGAGCTGCACCTTGTTAGCCAATTACTCTTTTTAAAAAATCAATCTAAAAATAAATACTAGAAGGAAACAGCAACCACTGGGAAGTAAACATTATAGTTAATCCTTAATATAACAAAAGTTCTGAAACATGTGTGCAAAATAAAAGAAAAAGGTGCTTACCACACAAAGGAGCCAAAACACCACATACAATATTTGTGTTTTGGAGAAGAGTTCTTGACCAAATTTGATGCATACAATAGCTTCAAGGAAACCAATAACTCTTGAGGCAATGACAAAAGAAATATAATGTTTTTAGTTACACACAACACATTTTACAGTATTTTCTTTTGCAGCATTATTCAGTTTTTTACCATACTTTTTTTAGGGAGGGAAAAGCAAGATTTGGTGACCATCTATAAAGTAGTCTGGACCTTTAACATTTTTTAAACTACACCTCTATGTTTGCCTCACTTCTCCCTCTTTTAATAAATATTCCCATTTTGTTACACTTGCTCTCTTTCTTCCCACAATGTACTTTATGGATGGTTCCATAGAAACATTTTATGCATTGGTAAAATTTGCATTGTAATTTGCAATGTAATTTGCAATGTAACCCTACATTGACCAGAATTTTAATATCCATTACAAAAGTCTCTTTTTAAAGACCAGAATATACCATATTGTCATCACTCCTTCCCACAAAAAACACTGGTGGTGTGTGCCACCAGGGTTGTAAGCGAAACAAGGTTGCTAAGAAACAAGAGGGAAGTATCAGCACGCTTGGGGTAAAATAGAGATTTGCAGAAGTAAAAAAGAACTTTTTAAAAAATGCAAATACAGGCAATGATAATTTAGTCATAAAGTCAACCTATGGCATCTCCTGTTAAGAAAACCCCTTGAGAGACAAAAAGAAGTTGGTATGAAAGCAACAATGAACACCTTCTTCCATGGGAGCCACCACAGCACATAAGATAAGATTCTGCTTGACTTATCATTTTATGAGAAGGTGCATTATTCTATGAAGAAGCGCTCATAACCGGGCCTTCGGAGCTCTGTCAAGAAAACGCCAAATAGCTTCCTGCTCAAAGATGAGCAAAACTGTTATGTTGGCCATTCAAAAGCATTTGCTTCCTTTGCTTTTTTCTTCTTATATGGTTTCATTGTAGTACAATCTTTTTTATTGTTGTCTGATGTCATTGCATGAATGATTTTGAATAGCATGTGACTTTTCACAGCATAGGGACTTATGATTGAAAAGAGAAATATGGAATGATTAGCCAATGGGAATGACATTCCTGTTGGCTTGTTAGGGAATAACAAGAAATTTCTGCAACAGTAACCACCATGAGCCGTCCAGAGACGCAGAGTGATGGACAGCCTAGAAATATCTCAAATAAATAAATAAACACTCAGACATAATATAATCTCAGTAAAGAACCTAATAGGAAAGATAACTTTTGAGTCAAAAAGTATAACCAAATATTTTAATTCTAATGCTATAACATCATAAGATGTAGCTAAAACTTTGATAAGCTAGTATAGCCTTGTTTACCGGCCTTGAACAAGCATGCGATGATGGGAGATAGATTTCACAATTGTTCTTAATTATGCTTTCAAAATATAGCAGTCTTTAGAACATAAAGAATACACCCCATCCCTGCTCCAGTTAGGATTAACTAGAGGACCAGTGAAGTTTTCTTCTATTCCAGGTTGAATTTGTTTTGGTTGGTTGGTTGGTTTACTTGTTTGTTTTTTTGGGGGGGGGGGGGTTGGCCTTTTCTGCTGAACCATTAGCAAACTTACTTTGCAGGTCTCCATTGACCAAAAGGATTCAAGTTAACACACAACCAAATTTTATTAATTTGTTTGCAGATGATATTTTTTTAATACTATCAAATCCTATTAGGAGGTTAACAATGACAGTGCAGGTAATAAAACACTTTGGAGAAGAGGCAGGAATGCAAATCCACTACAGAAAAACTAGCAGTTTGTGTATAAACTTGGTTAATAGAAAGTACTTAGTTTTGGGAATAAAAACAGAAATACCCATGGTGACTAAGATATGAAAATATTTAGGAGTAATTACACCAGTTTATCTGTCAAAAATGATAAAATTAAATTAGCAACCAGTACTGAATATATTAAACAAACACTGAAACAACTGTCCAAACTGAGCTTAAAATGGTTGGAATAATTATGGTGATTATAATGAAATCATTACCAAAATTAACACTTGTATTTCAAACATTACCTTTGACTTTACCTGAGCAAATGTTAAGACGCGGAAAATGCTATTACCAAAACTAGGTTCAGTGCAAATATTGTGGTTACCATTACATACTGAGGCTTAAGAATGTAAGAAAAATCATGCTGGATCAGACCAGAGGTCCGTCTAGTCCAGCACTCCATACACATGGTACCCATAGGATACCTCAAGCAGGATGGGTGCAAGACCTCCACCTGACCAAGCTCTTCAGCAACTGGTGCACGGCAGACCTGCTACCTCAGGTAAAGGAGGTCGCACAAAGCCAGAAAGGCTGGCAGCCACTGACAGCCTCCTCCCCCATGATCTGTCATAGAGGGGGGAAAAGTGTACTGAAGATAATACATTACATCACTAAAGCAACACTCTGGTACCTCCATAAAATTGGAGATATGGAGCCACCACAGGCATCACCTGCATTTGTGGTGGGACTCTTCACTGGTGCAATGGTCTGCTTTAGCCAGTGAGACTACACAGAAAGATATAGCACTATCTTTATATGGACTCTAATACACAAATAAGGCATAAATTGAACTTGATTTTTTTCTGAATGGAGCCAGATTGGTTATAGCTTCTAACAGGAAAGCAGCAAATGAATTTTCTCTTAAAATATGGAAAAAGAAACTTTGGGAACTTGCATTAATGGAGAAATTCATTCAACATCTTCAGGTTAAAAGAGATCAAATCACAAGTCTCAATAGATGCCATGGTCCTCACACACCTCCTTGCATTTCATCAAGGTGTACATAAGATGACTTTCTAACCTATCAATGCCCAGTAGTCATAATGACTAGATTTTATTGCCAACATTAGAAACAGTTCACACAATCACAAAAATAAACTGCAGTGGCTTATTTTTCCTGCTGTACGTCAAGGGGAAACGTCTACCTTTATGCCAAAGGAGTGAGCATAACCCTTGCCAGAACTTGTCCTACCATGTCATGTGACACCATCTGTCCACGGTGGCTTGCAGCTATGGGTACAAGCTGACCAGAACCATGGACTGGGAGAGTGGGAACAGAATGCTGGCCTACACGGGTTTCTGGTATAATCCAGCAGGGCTCTTATGTTCTTAGATCAATTAGTGGGAGAGGAGTGTCATTTGAACTTTTTGGGCACCAAAAAAATGACAGTATTATAGTTGAAAAATATTATTCAGGGTAATGATATATTTGGAAAGAGTCTCCTTTTTTTGGTTTGAAGTGGAACTAATGTTAGCTGTTTGAACGACATTTAGAATGAGACTTTGAAGATGGATCAGACACAGAGCAAGTGACGACAGCGAAATGTTCCTGAACAAGGCCAAGTCCACAGTTGACATTAAACTGTTTAACATTTGCCAAAGGCGTGAAGCAGGAGTCCCACAGCTCCTATTAGCTCAGCACGACCTTCCCTACAAGGGCAGACTGTACTGATCTGAACACTGCTATTTCTGTAACTTCATGATAGGAAAAAAAATTCCTTTGAAAGTCTTTGATGTTTTTACTCTGATCTGTTTCCTTTCCTCTGATTTTGTTTGTGTGCAAGAGACAGAACACACAATAGATTCAAGAGGATTATGGAAAACTAGAAATAGCCTCAAAATTATCGAGCTCAGCCCAAGCCAGATTATTTCACACACCAATGTCATCATCCACCCAGTTTCAACAGATAATCCATGCTACATAGTGTCACGAGCAGAACCAGTCAAGCTGTTGCAAGATGGCAAAAACGATAGGTAAGGAAAACAATAACTTAGGGTGAAAACCTATGACGGTTGGGGAATGATGTGAGTTGTGGGATATTCTTCTGTCTGTACATGCATAGGGTTGCATTTGAATAGGGTTAAAATTAAAGCTTAAAATTGTAACTTAAATTTGAGGCAGTAAGAATCTGAGATTTGTTTCTAGAGACTGTTTGGAAGAAAACAAACTTCTAAGCTATTTGTCAGCCTCAGTCCATGCTCTGAAAACAAGCAACAGCAACTTTGCATCATGGTCTGGTTAAGGAATCTATCTGGAATCCTACACATGCCGTCCTGCATTCCACCCAAGGCAGACAAAAAATAAACGTAAGAAATATATAAAACAAAGTTTCTCTTCTCAAGGAGCCTTGGGGAGCAAAGTTTTCTCTTCTTACTGCATTGCATCAAAGAGTCTGAACACTTGTAGCCACAACAAAAACTTACCCAAACACCCAACACTGAGTTCCTACCCGTTTGCACTGTGTGTCTGTAAGGTAAGCATAGTACTGTCTGGAACAAGAAATGGACAAAAAAGAAGGGGAAAAGCAGTGAAACAACATATAATTACATATTAAGTGAGGCTTCTAGGACAGGAATGCACAACAAAGAGGATTCACAACCACTACCACTGCTGGGCACTCCACAGGGCAGATGGTGAGTGTAACCAACCCCCCCCCCCAGAAGCCATCACTGCCCCTGCCTCTTTGCCCACCATTTTAGCCTTTCGCAGGGGTGGCAGGGGCTTGGCTACTCAGGGTGCCCCGAAAAGCAATTTGGCCTTTAGCTAGACGGTGCAGCAGCTCTTCCAAGAGCTGGCCGAGCTCCCACTGGCCTGCATCCCAAGTGTTTTCTCCACCCTGAGACTTAACAGTGGGCACTCACTCCAAAGAGAATTCTTTCAGGGGTCAGGCCTTGGAAGAACCCAAGGAGGCTTCACAGGCTGGATTAGGCCCATGAGCCCTGATCTAGGATGACTGCCAACAAAATAAACAAGCAATCACACTGAAAGCCAAAAAGAGAGGTTCCCTGCATGACCAGTAAATGTCTTTATATATAATCTTAACTGTCAAGCTAACACAGCATTTGTATAACAGGTGCTGAAATCTGGTAAATTATACAGTGAAGAGAGATGTACAACTGAGAATGAAAAAGTACGCAGAAAAGTCAGGTAGCATGCCACTGGAATCTCTTGGTTTACTGAAATGCAGAAGGGCACAAAGTATACACAGTTCTAACTTTAAATAGCAAATTTAATTTTTAATTTTATGTATTTGTTAATTTATTTTAGTTAAGGGTCTTTTTGAAGTTGTTTCTTGTGTTAAAAAAATCTCCTGAGATTTGAGTGAGGAAAGGAGAAAACCATGTTCAGACATAAACTGTGCAATATACTAAGTATGTAAGTAACTTATATACTAAGTAGTAAGTTCTTTTGCATTTAGTGAGACTTGATCCTAGATAAGTGGACTTAGGATTGGAAAGCTGTTCCAAATGAGGACTGGTATCTTTTGAATAAAGGAAACTAAAGCTTGCAATTGTTTGGACACTTGACTGGGAGTATTCTCCAATGAACACAGTGGGACTCTCTTCTGCATGAGGCTGCACTACCCAGAATTATGTGATCTGAATGTGAGCAAGAACTATGTTCAGAAATGGCAATATGGCAATGCTGGTTCAGACCAGCATTGTGTGAACAGGAAGCAAAGAATTGTTGGAACCACCAAATATTAATACAAGCTGTCCGATACATTTTGTGTTATCTAACTGCCTAACATCTTCCTGAGCCCCAGGGGAGAATGCTGCCTACACTTTACCATATGGGTCTCTTTGGACATACCAATAAATCACAACGTAGCAGGACATGCTTTAGCTAGTCTCGGGTTCATGTGCTCCCCACTCTTCCCCTCCTCCAGTGTTGCTGCAGTGATGGAGATCAGAAGCATTTGTTTTCTATTTTAAAACAACTAGACTTTCTTGTTACATCAGAACTCAAATAAGGCAGGATTTTACTGTGTCTTGTTTAAAATCAACCAGAGTTACCTCAATTTCAAAATAACGAAAAACTCAAAGGTAGAAGTGTCTTCCAGTCTCACGGGTGTGCCAATGAGGGGAGTGGCCAAGCATGAAACCTGCTGATGCTTTTCCATGTGATGCTAAATGATGATTTAGTGCTATGTCCAAACCAACGCTGTAACCCGAGCAGCTCGAGGGCTAGATAGAGGCTTGCTTTTTGCCAGTAACAGCTAAGACATTAAGGGACAGTGCTAATCCCTTCTAGTCACTCTAAAGCTACAACTCAGTCATGTTTCCAAGCCACTTTTACCAAGCCAACCAAGGTGAAACAAAGAAATATATTACCTCACAGTTGGTGCTGTAATTATTCCAATGAAAAGGATCCTACCCCAACTTAATGGGTGACTTGCTTGGAAAACAAAGATATGCTTCAAGAAAAATGTGTTCAGTTCAGTCAACTAAAAAGGGGCAAGAAGAAAAGAACAACATTGCAAACATTGTACATTCTGAATAAACAGCGCTGACAGGACTCTTCTTTAGTAACCTGCTTATACTGCGTGGCACTGTGGGTACACCTTATGCAGGATCTGTGGTGTTTCTTTCTGCATTAATTATGAACTCGCCAATAGAATAATAGTATTTTGATTTGCTGGGTAAATCAATGGGTTTAAATGCCTCCATTTTGGAGACAGAAATACCAGTTCTCCTCCCTTTTCTCCCTTCCATCCTTCTCTCTCTCTGCGTTTCGGTATATTGGAGCCATACAATTTGTGAAGCTTCTCTACTTTTCTTGACCAATGTAATGCAGTTTATTATACCCAGACTATGACAATGTGGGGGACAGTTTTCCATCCAGTGGTATTTCCATATCCTGTGAATATTTGTATCATCTTCTACAAGTGCCTTAGCAGTAGAAGTAGCTGGGTGTCCATATCTCAACCCATTTTGCTCTAAACCAGGGGTCTCAAGCTCAACTTACCTGGGGGCCGCTGGAAGTAGAGTCTGGGTGAGGCTGGGCCGCATGAAGTATTCCACCACCGCGGTGGTGGTAGGCCATTCATCCCGTGGCCGGCCCAGGCGCCGCCGGCACTTTGAAGGCCGCAGGGCCCCTCCCCCGTGCCCCACCCGTCCCGGCAAGTGGCCCGCGTGCCGCGAGTTTGAGACCCCTGCTCTAAACAGTCTATATCATTCAGTATTGGAAGCTGAGAATTATCAGAGATCTTCAAATCTTCTTGGAGATGGGCAATGTTTCATCTTACTTCCGGGGGTAAGTAAAAGACATACTATCCAATATATAGTGACAGAGTGCCAAAATAGAGCTTATGAAGGAGAGTTTGCTGATTTCCTGGCTGTGACAAACAAAGCAAAAATTATATTTGTAATTTAGACATGTTTATACCATTTTAGATTTTATATGACATATTTTTATGCCTGTGTTTTTAAGTGTGATGTGAATGTGCCATACGATTTATATTAATTTATTTATTTTGCTTTTTACCTGCCAAATAATCATGAAGAGGTATACTCCTGCTACTCTTTGAAATGAAGATTTGGGATCAAACCAGCGAACGTAAGTCCAGCTTGCTGGAGTGAACTGTAATACAGCTCTCTTGATTTTGCCTGTAGTGGTGTGAATGTCTCTGAAAGCAAATAAACGGCAAGTGTTAAAAGAGAAGGGAAGAAACGTGCATTCCTATATATCAAGTCACAATACAACATGGTTCTACCATTGCCATTTGCAGCAAGAGGCTCCATGCACATTGCAGGAAACTCTGCACTAAGAAGAGGACCTCTGTAACTATTCTAAGTAAGCAAGCAGCTGTGGGCTTTTGTTCACACACAAGAAACTGTTTAGTACAGTTTCACTCTTATGTGCAAGTTCTCTAATACTCATTATAGCGTGGTTAAAAATCAAGAAAGAGCTGTCTTCCTTTAAAATTATTTGGATTATATTAACATAAAATCACAGAGTAAAGATCTAGTTTGTGTGCTTGTGGGTAGCAATTTGGAAAGTTGTTTATACAGTTGAATCATATATTTGGTTATATGATTAACTGCACAATACTTTACATCAGAAGTAAGCCCTACTGGATTTAACAAGGCTTCCTTCCAGGTAGGTATAGCCGAAGAAGTAATAAGGTTGCTGATGGGAATTAAAAATGAAGATCACAAGTTACTACTCTTTATTTACTTTTCTGGATATAAATAAAACAAAACATTGTAATCTGTGAACACTGTCATAATCCATGAACATCACAGGGAAGTGGATTTTTAAGAAAATCACAGTACCCACACTGATTTAGGAATTGTAAATTTTTAAAATCTTGTAAACTGTTCTAAGAGCGAAATTGGCTATGGAGGAAAAGCTTGTATAAACAAATACTTATATAAAATTTTAGGACTGGGCTCTTCCAATAAATTTTAGGACTGGGCTCTTCCCACTCTTCCAATAATACAGCCTTCAAAAACTAGGATTCTGGTTCAGAAATAGAAGAAACAGGGTTGGAATTCACATCTGAGATGCCAAGTCCAATGGACCCAGAGGTAAGACAGGCAGTTGTTGAGAATCAGACAGTTTCAAAGTTCAGTGTGAATTTCTAGCAAATTTCTAGCAAATCTCTAGCAAACTGAGCTCAGTGGGGGTGGACTTCACATCATTAGTCCAATTATGCCAGGTTAAGAGGGCAGACCAATTGAATAATGTCTGATGTTTTTGGTGAATGGTAAAGCATTATCCACCTTGAAGGCAGAGCCAGGGTTTTTTTTTGGTTTTGAAGGGAGGAAAGGTTTTTCGTTTGGAATCAACTTTGTATCATTAATGACCTGTATCCTAACTTTGCTTGTGTCTTTTGTTAATGACTTCTGCAATTCTCATCTTCGTTTTCACAAAGCCAGCCTGGCTGGCCAGCTTTAACATAATAAAGACTTTCATTAGAAAGTCTGTTGTTCTGATCTGCTTGGAAGGAAGGAAGGAAAGAAGAGCCATTCCTGGCAGAAAACTTGCACAAAAAATAGGTCTGTATGTTCTTGTGATTCCAGCCTACATAAGTAACATTAACATGCCATTTAAGATTTTGGACAGCTCTGAGTTACAAATCCTAGCAAATCCATACATTTTTAGCATTCTTCATATTATTGGGAATTCAAAAATACTAGCATTAGTACATTTATGGCAAAGTCCTATGGAGATACCCATAAGCCTCAGAACATGGAAGTTTATGGGCATCCACTGCAGAGCAGGAGAAGCAGCAGAGGCTTTTTCAGTCATCTAATAAAGCTGTTTCAGAGCAAGAGGGAAGAGGGCTGGAGCAGCTTCCAGACAGCTGCTCCAGTCTCATGTCCTCCTAACCTCCCAAATGCCCCCCTTTAACCCCTCTCTGAGATCATTTTCCTGATGCTGGAAAGTAGCTAGGATAGTTCCTTTTGTACTGGCTGCATTGGAAAGAGAAGATGCTCCAAATTTGGAGCTGGGCATCTGAATAATCCTATGGATGCCCAGATAATCTCTAGGAACTATAGGATGATGGCCAGTGATTGGACAAGTTCCAAACTTCACAACCTTCCAAATGTTTATTTCATATAGCAGTTTATTTCATATAGCAGTATCATCATATTTGAAACTTACTTGAAGCTTGCCCAGTGATAGGTCCTCATCTCCAGCCAACGGCAAACCACCATGCCCAACCAGATGCCACCCCCATTGCACAGTAGGATATCCAAAATAACTTGATCCCACCAGCATTCAGCAAAATTAGGCAGCAGGTGCATAAAGAACAGCTATGAAATACAGCAAAAATATTCTGGGTGAGAAATTCATAAAGACAAAGATATTTCTTAAACATAAACATCCTATGTTATAAAATTACAGGTGCTGAAAATAGTTCTCATATTACAGCTGAATTGGACCCAAGACTATCAACCTGTGATTTCAAAGGGCTCTAGATCAGTTCGTGCTGCTATTTTCCATTAAATTTACCCTTTTAAATCTGGCATCATGATTATTTTTTGATTACCAAGGCTGTTGGAGGAAGTGCTCCAAGCTCAGAGCTAGGAATAATCCTCTTCAAGCCAGCATGGAAAGAACACTAGCTACTCTCCAAGGTCAAGGAAACATCTTCTGAGAGCAGTAAAGGAAACATTTTGGGGATAAGAAGGGGAGGAGAGTGGAGTGGCTAGGATACAAGGCGCACCGTGAAGCTGCTCAGTCCTCTTTCCTTGCCCCTCCAAGACTAGAAGGACAGAAATGGTTGCCAAGTGCAGCAGCAGGGAGGCCTCTTCCATGCTGCACAAGAGGCTTATAGGCATCCCTATGGGATCATATCCTGTGCATACGCACTGTAACTCTTTTGTACAAGCTAGCACAGATAGGAAATTAAAAATGAATTTGAACAGTGATGGAAGCAGCATCTGCTATGCCTTCTATATCTTAAGCATCCCCTGTGCTTCAGTATGTATTGATTCATCTTCACAATTATGCTTAACAAGTATTCAAAAGTTATATACAGAATTTATTCAAAGATCAAACTATGGCTTCCAAATGCAAGCGTGACTTAGCACCATACTGCTCAACAATAATCATAGTCTTCTAGCAAATATTCAGTTTGTGAATGGAAGGATTCCTTGAGAGACTGAATTCAGCAATTCTCTGTATTTGTACTCCACAGTCTTAAACTGTCAGAGAAACATTGCTCTGAAGTGCCTGCCAAGTATGTCATACCATCAAACACCCATGGGTAAGACTTTGGATCAGGTCATTAGGAACATTATGACTTTAAGAACCAATGCAGTACACTCAAAGAGACACTGATCCACAGAGCTCTGTGCACTTTCTTAAACACAAAGTGCTATTGATTGTCACAGAATTTTGCCTGCACACGTGTGAACAAACAGTACAAGAGCAAGTTTACTGTATGAAACAGTAAACACATTTTCACTGCTGGAAGCATGCTGAAAAGATGCAGTATGTCACACAACGAGCACTTTCTGACACCATTGGAAAGGGCCCCAGTGGTTTTATACTGAAATGCAGTCAATGTACTGCAGAGAAAACTAGTAAATGTAGGGGATGGTTTAAGCAGGTTACTTTTTCCAAGCATGGGCTTCTTGATCAAATTTAACTAGCTGGAAAATTAACAAGTTGATTTGCCCTTTGAATTTGTGGAACACATATAGCTTCAAGCCCTCAGCAGAGATTTCATTCTGCTTGCTAAAGTGTCTAGCATGATCTAACAGGAAGTGCACATTACTTAATTCCTGTCCTACACTGGAGGATTATTCTTATATAACCTAATACTTTTTGACTAAGAACACACAGCTGCAGTTTCTAAAGATAATGAAAAAAATTCTCGTTTTGGTTTTGGCATTCATGTTCAATAACAGAAACCATGCTAAACTTCAGTGTGTTGATAAAGATTACAGGAACAAAAGCACTTCCATATCCTAATTATATGAGAATATTTTCAGGTTATATCAAAATGGTTGTCCCATTGTGAAATCACTTGTCTGAAATTCTTAAAAGGCATGCCTTATTATCATATGCTGCAACAGGGATAAGAACTCCATTTCTGGCTTTAATAAATGAAATAGACTTACTATACCTATCCAATAGCAAGAGTAGGCAAACCAGTATATTTTGGACTACAACTTCCCTCAACCCCACCCAGCATGACCAACAGTAAGGCAGAATGGGAATTGTAGTCAAACATGTGGAAGGTTCCTGGTTCTCTACACCTGCCATACAGTAATACTAAAGTCTACGTTTGTTCACTATATAGCCAAGTAACTGAGTATCTGCACAATCCAGTGTAGCAGCCGGCAATCCTCTGAACTCAGAGGATTATGGATTTCCAATGGATGGCAGAAGAAGCATAGAGGTAAAGGTCACCCCCATGCTTCTCCCACTCTGCAAAATATTTAGATGGCCAATTTTGGTTGTCTGGAGTCTTTGGTCCTGGAGGCTGAGGTGCGGCCAGGACACACTGTATTCTGGAGAAGCCTCACTCTTCCCCTTCTGGCTTCCTGGAATGCCCACAATGGTCGCAAGGTTGGTCTTCCAGGGTAGGGTTCCTTCCATGCTCACTGCAAAGGTGGATGGAGGGTGCTCTGAGGTAGTACTCCCAAGTCTGACCCCTGAAGCATCTTTTTAAGGTGGGAGTTAGTGCTCTGCCTTTTCCTCTAGCCAGCTAGCCGATACACAGGAAATTATTATATGCACATTAAGGCAGAACAAAGTCCCACAATTCCCAGCATTCCCTAGACAGCCAGGCTGCAAAATGCTGGCTTGCTATCAGGGAATGCTGGGCACTGCAGGATTTTCTTCCCATCTAAACATGTTTAGGATTGCAGCCTTAATTGGATATGCTGCCCTGAACATCCAAATAAATCTGACTTAGGCGTCCCAGACATCTGTGTGCAGAAGTCAACAAATGCCTGGTAAAGCCACATCAGTGACTGAATAAACATATCCCATCCCAAAGCTATAAATTTCTTCCCTGGAACAATGGCATTTTGTAAGGTTTGTATTTAGTTTCAGCCAGGATGCAGCTGTCAGCACATTTTTGGTGGGCACAAAGTATCCAATAGACTCAGCTGCTCTGTGCAGTAATGTCTCTTCACTGCACAGGCAGAACTTACCTCAGTTAGCTCCCAGGTGATGCTAATGGTCCAACACAGCCCATAGCTGCGAATCAACAAAGCCTTCATTGCCCAGCCCCAGAAGTGTCCAAAAGCAAAAATGTCAAAATGGCTGAGGATTCGTTCCCAAGTGATAACATGGCAATTTACAGCATATTCCTGTTGATGTAGGGAGAAGGAATGAGATGCACATGGAGAGAGCAAGAGAGAAGGCATGAGAGAGAAAGTAAGAGCATGCACAAGCAGCAGCTGAAGTATACTCTGGAAACATTTTGGAAATAACAGTGCAACCTGCTAGATCATTTACTTATTTAATAAATATTAGAAGATGCTTTTCTTCTAGAGTATGGTTTTCTGTAACTGAGCTTTACAGAGATGCTAGAGATATTCTTGCATTAGTCATGGATATGTCTGTCTTTCAAGGACTGCTAAGTTGTTCTTTAAAAAAAAGCCTAGCATGATCTAAATCTACAGCCTTCTCTTCACTACATCATATGACCCATTTTTCACAACATAAAAGGTTCCATTATTTAAAAATTCTTGAAAGTAAATAACTTCTGGGCTTATTTATTATTCTGTAGTAAGCAAAATTCAAATCAAGGTAGCCCAAATACTGCACTCCAAATCATTCAACTGAAATAAATTATGGTAACATATAACTGCTTGGCAATCCTTATTCAAGCAGCCACACAGAACTTCGATACCTAACTCACAAAACAATGACCCCAATCTGGACTTGCTTGGATGTCACTGCTACCAAGAAAAAGGTTTATTTTTAAAAGTAGCAAATAAAAACTACCACTAAACCTGCCGTCAGTTTGGGCTATGATGAGGCTGCCACCACTACTTGGATATGTACTGAGCAACATGTACTGTTGCTCATGGACCTTTTCTTTGTAACCTCATTCCAAGAAAGAGGAGGGGGGAAAACAAATGGAGATGAAATGAGATGAAACTGAACTGAACTAAGGAACACTATACAAATTTGGAATGAAGAGAAAATTACTGTAAAATGCACCTTCTTGTTTGGCTCCAAAGGCCCTAAAGCTTCATTCTTCCTCTTAAAGAAGATGTTTAATCCTATTCATCATTTTGGTTATCCTTTTAGCACCTCCTTGTATGCAAAATATTCCATATCTAGAGACTACCAAACTGTATATCCTTTTCTTGAGTCAGAGTTATTAGAATGACATGGCAGGATATTTGATCTTTCTATAAAGATGGCACAAGAATTCTGAATGATTTCCCATCCCCTTCCAAAGGTTTATGCATGCTATTCCGTTTCTAATACAGCAACACAGGAGCACAAGGACAAAGGTGCCAAAGCCTTCACTACAACATTATCAATACACACCATGATATCTGCTTCTCTCGTTGCATATCGGAGATTAGGATCCAGCCAGTACATCACCGATTTCACCTGCTCAAAGTTAAGAAAGAGCAGGAACACCAGAAACAGAAAATAGAGAACACTCAAACCTGTAAGGAAAGAGTTAAGATTAAATGTTTAATTCATACTGCTTTTGGTAAGTTGAGGATAGAAAATATTTGTTTGAAAGGCAGTATCCGAAACACACACAAGCAATGTTCTCACATTGGAGAACCAGTGTGGTGCAGTGGTTAAGCATGTGGGACTGGGACTCAGACGATCTGGGTTCTAAGTCCCTGCTCGGCCATGGAACCAACTGAGTGACTTTGAGCCACAGACTCTTAGCCCAACCTACTTCACAGGGTTGTTGTTGCGGGGACAGGATTGAGAGCAGAGTAAAGAAATTGATATAAGCCAATTTCAGTTCATAGGAAAAAAGTGAGGTAGAAATCTAATAAATAAATATATATCTCAATGTTGAAGGAACAATTTAGATTAATACATTAAAATAAGCAAGTAGAATTCATAAACTAAACAAGTTTTGCAAGTTTCTTTGCTTATGTTATTTCTCATGGCTGTGGATTTTCTCCCCCAACCCTGGCGTGGACCATATGCGAAAATATGAAACAGTTAGGTACATGAGCAACACAAAAGAGAAAAAGAGAGATTGTGCACTAAGCAATTCTTCTAACAGTTGACCACCATAGTTTATTCACAATTGAGAGATGGGGTCTAACCCTCACTTGGCCATCAAGCTTGCCTGATGCCTTTGTACCACTCACTGGCTCTCTGCCTTAGTTACCTCACAGGGCTGTTGTGAGAATAAAGTAGAAAGAAGGAAGAGGATTATGTAAGCTGCCTTGGGTTCCTTGCAAGGGTAGAAATGGCAGGATATAATACTTCCAGTCTTCCAGTCAGGAACATGCCAGTTAAGAACAAGACTTACTTATGAACAAGCAAACCCAGAAGTCCCATCACATGCACAAGTGACAGGCTGGTGCCCGCAGGAGCCAGATAGCAAGAAAGGAAGAAAAGGAAGGGAAGAAGGAAGGAAGGGAAAAGGAAGGAAGAGGGGGGAAATGACGAGCAGCCAACTGGGAACTAGTTCCATGGTGGTGGTGAAACTACAGTAGTTTTCCATGCTTATGCAAAACCAGGATACACAAGTCAGTGTTTTGGGTCACGTGGAGTTAGTTACAATTGGGATAATTTTAAAGGATAAAGGAGTCCCATCTCCATCATCAGTTACTGTTGGGCTTAATGTTAGCTCAAGAAATGTTAAGCTTCAATAATCTTTTTATTGTTTTTTTGTCTTTCTAACTAAACTATTTTAAGAACTGTACTGTATATACATACATACTTACAGACTCTCTCTCTCAGTACATGTAGTTACTTTATTACTACTGTACTACTATCCTTATTAAAATGCTGTGTTGTCTTTAAGATTTTTTTTAGTGTATATGGAAGTCTTTCTTAAGTGTTTTATATGCCTTTTTATATGTGATCCAACTTAATTAAAAACAAAAACAAATCCCAGTGCATTTTGAACATTTAAACTTTTCCTGAGAGGACAAAGAAAGAATTTTACTGTTGGGCACAACCTTCTCCTAGGCTTTGTGCCAAATTGTTGAAAGCCCATTTCCACTATGATAAGTAGAATTATCTGTTAGGCTCATTCTGAACCATTCCATTTATATTTATGTGCTTAAGAACAGATTAAGAACATAAATAATTCACAATATTAGGATATTGATGTACCTCTACAATGGCCAAGAAGGAATATAATAAACTAAAGAATTTAATGTTCAAAGGAGAGAATATCTGGTGCTTCAGTATAGTGTGAAGGCACAGCTTAAAAAGACTTACCAAAAACCATGCGCCATATTGCAGGATGTGGTCGAGTAAAAGGACCTGTGGAGAGAAATGCTTACAGATAGGAAAGAATAGCAGCAGTGTGCCTTAACATAATCAGAAAAAAATGTTAATGTGTCAACCAAATGCCAGCGGTAAACAAGCTTCACCAAAAAAAAAAAAAAAAAGTTTTAAATTACGTAAAGCCATGGATAAAGGAAGTAGACTGCTAGTTTTTGTATAAACACACATATCCTCAGAGCATGTTGACAGAATCTAGCTGAACAAATAACTATGGCATCTCAGGAGCAACACTTCATGTGCACATGCAGAGCAGTCTCCAGCACTGCGATTCCATTTATGACATTGATGTTGTGTTAGTAAAAGTGACCCCTAGCCAATGGGTTTTGGGAGAACCCCCGTGTGCCAGCATATGCTACTGATTTTGCACTTAGGGTTTTGCACTCCCTCTTTTGTCCCTAATCTATTCGGGCTGATTCCCTCATTGCAATCCACTTATTTCCTCAGTGGAAGCCAGAGAAATCAGTTTCCTCTACCTGTGTGCCCCTCTTTGGAGGTTCTATTTTCTTGAGTGACTACAAGATACAATGGAATGCTGGGAAACACTTTCTATGTATACCCATATGCAAGCTCCTCATAGAATAAATATTTAAATCTCGGGTATAGTGTTCCTATACTGCACACTTAAATAGTGCTTTTTTTTCCTCAAAGGGAAGGCTTCACAAAGTCTCCCAGATTTAATTGCTTGCCTGAAGCTTGCTCATATAGAGACTAATTTGTATATCTCCAGATCTTCAGCAAGCCTGGAAATTAATCCAAATAACATGACTTTAATTACACTGTCAAGTTCTAAGGACCTTTGGAAACAAGCCATTTCACAGAGACAAGTGGAACCTGCTACTTAATGGATAGAAGGTACAGCATGATGGTTAGAGGCTGGATGTCTGAATTCTAGTCCCCTCAGCCATCAAGTTCACTGGATGAGGCTGAGCTACTCACTGGCTCTCAGTCTATGTTGTTGCAAAGATAAAATGGACAGAAGGTGGCCTAGAGAAGGCACCTTGGGTTGCTTGAAAAATTACAACGTCTTGCCCCAAAATGAGATACAAATAATAAAAGCATGTTTATGTGTAGCATAAACCCCAATAAGAAGTGTTCAAAGCAAATTACTAATCCATGAGAGCATGGAGACAAGGGCCTTTTGATGAGGCAAGTCATAGCATATAACAACATAAGGATGAAATCTGAAACTTAGTTACAAGGGAGTAAGCCCAGTGAATTACACTGAATTACAGTGGGGCTTATATCTGAGCAAAACTGCATAGGATTGTGCTTTCACAAGCGATAGCACTTGTGCCCTGAGCACTCATTTTTCTTTCCTTGGTTTAGGACGTTTACATTCAGGCCACTTTTAAAAAGGGTTATTTTTCCATTATGTCTTTTGTCCCAATGATAGTATTCAGATTGCAAAGGAACTGTGTGATTGGCACTGATGGACGGAGGCTGGGAGAGCTAGGCAGCCACCTAAGATTCCCAGTAAGCTGGACATTAGATACTGGACAGGCTATCGAGTGCCATGCATGCGGTTTGAATTTGTGTGGAAAATTATTCCTCCCAGTTACACAAATGGAAATCAATACCTTTTAGACATCACTAAGATCAAATACAAATGATATGGTTCAAAGCGGCTAAATATGAGATGTCCAATGCCTTCCTAACCCACAAAAGCCTGGGTTGTGGAAGGCATACATCCACTTAGTTCTGAAATTTATTTACAGGAGTTATGTCTGCAGTTACCTTCGTGATGTAAAGTTCAGTGCCCATCCGTAAAGGGATAGTGTAATAAAAGCAAATTATCTCTGTGGGAGATCAGCCACTATTTGATAACTATAAGTTTATCTAATAAAGTTAATGTTTCTTTGAAACCCCCACCAACATTTCCCACTGTGAAGGTATTCTAATCACTGCTAATTGCTTGTCCAGCAACTGGGCCAAGGACCAGGGCAGTACTGACAATCACAACAGAGCAACCTTGCCAGTCTCAGGGAACTTGAAACAAGTGTTCTTATTGGCAGCCACACCTCCTTGTGCAAACACTGCCTGGTACTGTCACTTGCCAAGAATGCAAGGACCAAATTCAGCTATAGCTTCAGTCACATAGTGCAACACACTCAAGTGACACCACACAGTTATTACACACAGTTGCTTTTGCTGGCCAAGAGCCAGTAACTGTCTGCTGCAGATGATAATGACCACAGCTACTTTCTATTCCCATACCAGACACAGTGAGATCATTTTCATGCTTCCAGTAAGAGAGACAGGCGCAAGGTCTTGAAAGACTGAATGATGGATTTCAATTAATCAAGATTTACTGAATCTTGTTTCCCTTTCATATCTGAGCTGCCCACCATGTTCTCATAGTCTAGTGCTAACAACAACAGGGATAACTGATGCTTTAGTCCATTATTCAAAATCCATTATTCAAATCACATGAAATATAGTCTATCTCTTGATGAATTGCACTTCAACAGTTTCATGTTGGCATTCATTGCTGAAATTCCTTTGTTCAAGAATGCCTTTCTCAAGGTCACCGACATCCTGGGCAGCTGAAATGTACTCCTACTGCTTTCTGAACATTGCCATTCCTGATGTCAGTTGTGCCCATTAATTTTTTTGAAAAGAAACCCTGTCTGAAATCTTCAAGAGCTCCTGCTACTAACAATGGACCACTGGCCAGACTCAATGCAGGAAACTTTTTCCATTATGCAAGAAAATGGAAGAATATAATATTCTGCTTCATTTCTAAACCTAAACATAGTTACTTGGGAGAAGATTCCATGATTTCAATGAGACTTTCTTTCAAGCAAGCATGGACGGAATCACACAGCTTATTTTTATTCAGTTAACTATTTCTACTCTTTTCAAATCATCTCCTGGATTGCAATTTATTTACATATAAACATTTTCTTTTTCAGATTCTTTGGGGACAATGTCAAAGACTGGTTTCATATGGTTTCACATACTTCATCAAAAGAAGATTTAGAAATTTAATATCATTTGCTTCAGCTGAAAAAACCAAACAGAGTTTCCATTTTAAAATGCTCTAGGTGATTAAAAAATAATAACAACACACATCTTGATACCAGTTCTGTTTAGTGTTGCAATTACTTCTTTCTGAAGTAAGGAGACAAGTTCTAAACTCTGTCCTACCTAGGAAGTAGTTCCCTACCAGCTCTCCTCCAAGAATCCAGATAGCATTTATATTAAAGTAAGTAGCAACTTCCCCTTTAAAGGCCTGATGTTGGCAGCAAGAGGCAAATCACATATTTATAACCCAAAATGTATCAACAGAAGACAACAGAGCAATGCTCTATTTCCTCCACCAAGAAAGGAGCTGTCCTCATTCACCCAAAATAGGGAGCATTTCAGAATTCAGCCAGGAGGTCTCTTGTATGCAAGTACATTGATTTCACATGCCTTTTCAGTTATGCCTTGAGTTTATGCCACTGTCTTGTTTTTCATCTTAGAACTGCATCAGATTGCTTTCCCACAAACTATCCCTTCTGTAGGTAAGAGCCTTAACAAATGACACTGGGAGACTCACCTATACCAAATTATTGTCCAAGTTCAGAACAAACAACAATTATCAGAGTACCAGAGTAATTCCAAACCAGTACACTTTAGAATCCCCCAAGGACCTCAGGAAAGCAATATAAAAATGATTTGTGAAAGGAGTTGCTGAAAAATATGGCATACAGATACTTGTGGGAGGCATACAAATGCAAAAGGAGTTGCTTACCATTTGGAAATGCTAGAACACTGATGATTAGAAAGAAAAAAATCACAGAGAGAATGCCTTTCCAAATATTATCTTCTGGGGTTGTATCATCCCTAGAAAGAGAAGGTTGGAAATCAAACAAAAGAAATTAAAATACTACATATTTCATCTCAACTACAAAAAAGCTAATTTAACTAGTTTCAAATCCCATTAACCTGTTTTGACGTACTTCTACTTCATCTGTATAACAGAAATTGTAATACTGCAATTTATACACACCTCAACAAGTCCCTCAGAATCCATTGTAATATGAGAGAACTCAACAAACATGGATTATTACCGGGCAGAAGGAAGAGTCAACTACCCAGTCTGAAATACAAAGACCCCGTCTATATTATCCATCCTATCTATTAGCAGTCAGCTGGTAAGCATTGCTTGTAAAGAGATCTCTTATATTACCTCCACCTTATTCCAGACAAAAGAAAACTACAGCAGTGTCTTTACTCAATTGGGGTGAGAAAAATTGAGTGCTTAAATCCTCATAAAGGTGGTTTAGTTCTCTTAATATGTTTAATTTAGATAAGAACATGGTTCTCCTCTCTGCCTCAACTAGGGAGGGATACAAGAAAGAGTCTTCTGGATCTGAACTGAAGGGCAGTGATCCATTCTGTTACATCATATACTGGTAACTCAAACCATGATGCTACTTGGCATCACCATAAACAGGAACATCACATAGTCACGTAATTTAAATCCTGAGTATGCAGGATTCAAGTATGAAGCATTACAGTATGGGATTACTGTACCTCACAAGCAAGCCAACAAGTAGTCTGTGGCATGGGAGCCAAGCAAATGGAGTTTGTGGTGCACTTAGACAAGAGTAAGATGGCCCACAGACCTGAATTTGATTTCAGAAGGTCATGCTGCTATTACCACAATTACCTGTCCAGCAATGTGATCATGTCTTACTAATAAAGCAGTTAATTGCAGTTAATAATTAACATCCATCACACATACAACACACATACAAAGAAGAAAATTTGTTTGTGCAATGGTTGTATGTAAATATGTGTAAATGACCCCACTATAAATGTTAACTCTAACATAAAAGGTACTACCATATAGAAACTTTGTAAAGTTGAAAGGCCCCTGGAAATTATCTTAAATTTAAATTTAAAAATGTGAACAAAAGCTTATCTAACTAGAACCCTTAATTGCTTCATTCCTTGAGTTCTAGAGAGGGCATACACACACTGCATAGATGACCAATCCTTTTGCTTAAGTGTGCTCAGATATATTTTTTCCCAGGAGAGATGTTGCAAAGCACCAGGTAAGTAGCGCTGTCAGGTGCTTTCCAAAAAGACACAACTATCTCTCTCATGAACCTCTTTATGAAATCCAGAGAAAAATATTTGCAAGCAGGCAGACTCTGAGAAACATGGAGTAAGAAGGAAAATGGTAGATGGCTCTTTCTTTATTATACTTTCTGTCTCAGCATATCTGCAGAAATACACAAAGGCAACATATATTAAATGTCCAAGTCCACCCCTGTATATGTCAGAAAAGTCACCAATTAAACTGCACTGGGGGCACAATCCTATGCATATTTAGGCAGGATAATGTCCTACAACCCCCATCATCCCTTGCCAACATGGATAGTAAGGAATGCTGGGTGTTGTTTTTCTTTCTAAATTGCATGGGATTGCACCCTTAAACTTCTAGATTACTGGCCTAGCCCAAACACTTCCCCTGTGCCCAGTTTTATGCAGCTCAGTGGCAGAAGGTTGAAGTGGGGTTCAGTCCTCAACACCTTCAGGTAAGGTCTAAGAAAAAAAGTCTGGAAAATCTGTTGCTGGTCACTTGGGCTAAATGGACTGACTAAGGCAGCCTTCTCTATTCTATTAAATCTCCTCTACTCATGCGGGGGTCTTTCTGCATTCATATCAGCAATCCTTCTCCAGCTGACTTGGCCCTCTGTCTGCTTCATCTATTAGAGACTAAAGATTCTCATGCTGTTGCTTTGGTAGGGAGCAAACATACATACACAAATCTTGACAGTCTGTTGCAACCAAGCAAGGACCCTTCCAGCTCAACCCTATACCTGTCTTCTTCGAAGTAGGTGCCACTGAATCATCCCAAATGAGCAGGTATCCATTCCACACAATTACCTGAGAGTAAGGTTCGTAAACCTTATTAGGGACTTACCCCTGAGTACATTCTTATTGTGTTGCCATTAAAAGAGGGCGTGTTTTTACTGTTTCATCTTTCTTCCATGATGGTATTCAAAGGGGTGAGCATCGGGATCTCCCAATCAGGCGCTCGCCAGACACAGGAGAGCTCAGTATCTGCAAGACTGCAGTATCGTAGTGCCCTCAGACCATACCCTGGAAGGACTTGGCATCCGCGACGCCAAGGATCCACTGCATTCCGCAGAACCCTGAGTGCCGACAAAGCCCCTCAAGGGCCACCCGCCTGCGCTCGGTTCGGGGCTGGCCCTCAGCCCTGCGCGACCCCCTGCCCTCCCAGCGGCTCCAGCACCCGCTCGTCGCCTCCCCACCCTGCCGGGCGCGGGCACCTGGTGAAAGCGAAGGCCATGAGGCTGAGGATGGTGAAGCTGAGCAGGGTGATGGTGTGGGGACGGTAGAAGAACTCCAGCGTGATGTCCTCCACCTGCTGCTCGTTGATCATGCGGAAGTGCAGCCGGTAGTTCACGTCGTCCTTGCTCAGGGTTCGGCTCCCCATGTACGACGCCATGGCTTCGGCTTGCCCGCCTTGCCCAGCCCACGAGCTGCGGCGGCGGCGGGGGCGGCCCTTCACTGCCTTCGCCTCAACCCGCCCGCGGAGGGACGCAGGCGAAGGAAAGAGGCGAAGGACGACCGGCGACCACGAAGCGACTCCGTGGTAACAGTGCCCCGGGTGGGGGGAAAGGAGGCGCTACGGTGGGCCGGGCCTGGCTTTGCCGCCGCAGGCCACGGGGAGGAGCCGGCTGGCCAGCCTCGCCTCCTTCTCTCGCGTCAGAGGCCCCCACGCTGCCGGGAAGCGCTCCGGGCGCTGCAGGCGTGGGCCTGGCCCAGGCCGCCATGCGGCGGACGAGCAGGAGCTTGTGAGAGGGTCGCCCTGCGGCTGTCGAGGCGCCAGGGAGAGGCAGCGAGGGCCCTTCCCGCTCTGTCCGGAGCTGCGGAGCCGGCGGGGTTTCTGCCACGGAGGGTGTGTGAGTAAAGTCGGTCCTGGCGCTGGTGCTTTTCCGAAGAAGGGTCTTTCAGGGAGCATACTTTTGAGAAGGTGGAGAAAGAGAATAGCGGATTCTGTTCTGTCTTTTCGCCCCCAGTAAAGGTGCTTTAAATCCGATTCACGAAAGCTTGAACGGGTATGTGTGCAGCCTCATGCTTTCTCGGAAGAAAGCTTGGTTGCGTTCCGTGATCAATGGGGCTCACTCCAAAGTCATGGCGCCTGCGATTACAACCGTGTTCTGGGTCAATGGGAGTGGAATACCTTGCAAGCTTACCTGGGAGTGAGCTCCATTGAACCAGTGGAGTAGTCAACTCGATCCTGTTGCATGTTTTACCTGGAGGGGTGGGCAGAAATAGGCCTCCAGATGTTGTGACTTCAATTCCCAGCATTCCTAACTAATACCTTACTGGTGAGGACTTCTGGGAGTTGAAGGCCCAAACTTCTGGAGAACTACAGTTTGCTCTCCCTTTGCTAGGTACACTAACTGGGGAGTAATCCCAATTGAATTTCACAAGTACACATACTAAAAGATCTGGCTGCATATCTTTCACTGAAGAATCTTTTGGAGGCTTCCTTCTCTAATTTGGTTTCACAATTTGTGATCTCACCTTCTGCCAACCTCCCACCCTGCCATGCTATTTTTAAAAAATTTGTTTTCAGTGTTCTGGTTCAGTCAGTCCTGGAACATGAAGAAGTGTTTTAGCTTATTCTTTTTAAATGAAATAGCATTTCAATAGCATGTAACAATGAAGTGTGCAGCACTGTGCACACTTTATTTATTACATTTATGTACCACAACCTATAGCCCAACTTATCAGGGCACAAGCAACACTGAACACAATGGGACTTACTTCTGACTAAATAAATTAGGGAAGATAAGGCTCTGCAAATACTCTAAAGACTGGATTATTTTTTTTACAAGCCAACCCTAAATACACCTGCATTCACAATTTATTTCTGGTACATTAACAGTTTGCAAGAGGAAGAGATTCCTTGTTGGGCTAGTGTAAAGTGATTCCTGCTTGCCATAGGAATAGGATTTATAGACAAGCCTGAAATGTTCCATTTGAAAATGTGGCTTTTGAAATAGACTTTACCTCTGTTTCATGGTCTGTGACATATAGTGATGGTTTCAGGGTTTTGTGGAGAGGAGGTTTGGACAAGATGTATAACTAGTGCTGACCTCAGTGGGACCCTCTTTCTGAATGGATTCTGTTCTCCTATTGCCATCACTAGGCATTTGTTTGCCCCTTCCATCTGATCCTGGACTACATTGCACAGAAGAGCAAGTGCAGGCAGATGCCCTTTCTCCTTGTTTCTGTCACTGCTTGCTTACTTGGAGAAGATAGACATGTGGGTCATTAAAACAAGAAGCAGCACAACCAGGGGACTCTATAGTTGGTAGTGGAACTCCTGCAGAAGCGTGGGCCTCAGGGATGCTGACTAAAACTGACTCTTGGTCCAACCTTGACGATGTATACAACTGAAATAATAGCTCAGGATAGTATTGGATACACTGAAGTTCTCCTTCAATGGTAATTGAATTAACTTATTATTTCCATCATAAGTGCACTGCAGCATTATGACTTAGCAGCACCCTGCCCTGTTCCATGTACAAGAATCTGAGTGACTGCTAGTTGAATATTACTTCAACACTGCTGATGGCACAGTGTCTGCCTTCGTACCCAAGGGATGCAGGGCATCCAACACTGTCTTTCTTATCCCAACATCTGCTCCTTGAGGCAGCTGTTTCACTCAGCCTACAGGTAGAGAACAGTGCTCTGAGCACAATATCAGTTTACTTTTGTCATAACCCTTTGCTGTTATGTTCTTTTATTACAGAATATCTTCAGTAAGATGGCTCTGTTGATGCGACATATATCCAGATGCTGTCCTTTGCTAAAGCTGTGCAGCACTGTGAACAATACAGAACAACTTAGAAAAATATCTATCAATGTATGGATGTTGTCTCTTGAACAATTGCAGTTTCGATTGCTTGGTTCTTACGTTCATCAGACAGTGTTAAACAACACTAGGAATTTTTATTTTTATAAGCATATACAGTTCTTCAGTTCAAGTACTGAACAGAATCAAAGTCCAGAAGATGATTCACTTTCTTTAGCTGATAAAACAGAAATAACATCTAGTTCAGATACCAAAGAATTAGATGAAAGTAAGTATTGATTAAATGTGTATGATAGTGAAGAATTTCTGGGGGTTAAGATCCTCTTAGCACCATATCTAGCATTATGATTTTTCTTCACTTTCACTTCGTTTAAAGGGGGTTGGAATGATTGGATTGTCTTTATTATTGTTTGTCTCTAAATTCTTTTTGATTGTGATTTTTATTCCGTTTGAGGAAATAATTTAGTGATAATTGATTCTTGCATTATATTTCAGATGCAGTGGTGCATGCATTTAGGAAGATGCATGTATATTTTAGTGTTAAGATTGCTTGCACTAGTGTTGAGAACCAGAGTGGGATAGTGGTTACCATTTAAGAAAAACCAAGGCTCAAATCCCTGCTCAGCTGTGAAATTCACTTTCTTTCTTATGTGAGCTCACCAGTCATGTTCACTAGATCTAGCCTACCTTACATAGTTGTTAAAACTGGGAGAAGTATCATACTCCTTGGAGAAAGGGCAGAACAAAAAGTTAATAAATATATAAAATAAAATATTTTTGTCCCAGTATCTGAAGTAGTCAGTTAGAAGGAATAAATGCTAGAATATACGTATCTGCATTAGGGTCATATCATCATTTTGTCAAATACTTGTTTTGAATGGTAAATCCCTTAATGGTTTGGCCTCTGTTCCTGCAAGATGGCTTTCCCCTTTTATGCTTCTTTGTGAGCTCTTAGAGTTGCTTAAGAGTGCCCTTTCCAGCAGTATGATCTCCATTATTCAGTGATATCAGGTGCCTGTACAGAGGCTTTCTGGGTAGCTTCACAACTAAGTGTTGTAAGCTCTTGAGTGTTTTAAGCCCTTATTTAGTTTAGCTTTTAAGTGGCTGAGATGGAGCCATGGCATGGTGCTGGAGTGAATTGACTTCGATTTTATTGTTTCCCCAATTTGTCAGATTTGCTTCTTTTCCTTGGGAGATAACTTCTAATCTATGTCTGCAGAAAACCATAGTGTGATCTTTTGCTTAAGCTAGAAAACATTGTAAGGCATAGTTTGACTAGACAGTTAACTTGGAAGTAAACTTTGGTTTGCTGCACACAGATCTTTCCTATCTTAGTGTGTGAGGGAATGAAGGCATGCACAAACCTGAGACTGGGCTGGGTCATGCTTGTAACATCAAACTTTGATTTGGTGTTGCATCTGACCAGCAGCTTTGTCTTCAGTATTGGTGCTGTCCTGAAAGATAGTAAGATTGTATAAAATCAATAAAATTTCTGCTTAGTGTACTTATTAGAAGTGTCATCTTTGCTTTGACTGGGGGAAAAGATTTTAAAATGAATTACCTGGATTTTTTTAAAGGATGAAACAAGGACAACTTGTTTGTGTCAAGATACTCTGATTTACTAGACAGTGAATAAAAAGGCCTATCAACATGATAGCATTCTACTACAGCAGAATGGCAAAAAATCAATAGGATAGTTTGACATCTTCAAGTCTGCTGGACTTATTATAGTATAATCTTTCATGGATGAGTGCCCATGAAAGCATATGTACTATAAATTAGATGTCTTTAAAATGTCACAAGATTCTTACTGTTCTTGAGGCCCTGTTTGAAACTGGTAACATGGGATCCTTCTTTAACCATGCACTGTCTACTGCAAAGCTCCACCTGGTCCTGCTATTCTTATTTAACAATGACATCAATTTTGCTGTTTAAAATTGTACAAACATCAAGCTAAAGGCAACAAGTGAAAGTTTATGAACACTGCAACCAAAGCAAAAAATGAAGTGTTCATGGCATGACAGTAACTTGAAGAGTTTATTAAAAATGTCAGAGATAGTGGATACATAGTTTATTTTATTTAGTTGTTACTCATATACAGAGAAAGAGCCCTTTGGGCATAGTTAACAAAGTGGTAAATGTATCATGTTTATAAAAAACAACAAAGTGTAACTGTAGAATTTCATAATAACAAATGAAAGGTGAATTTTAGGAAGAGATGTGTCTTGAGAACATGCCTGAATGTCAGAATTGTTAGGGGCTGTGTCATGGCAGTTGATAATGTGCTCCAGTGGGAGGGAGCTATAGCATAAATGCTGTACTGCAAGAGACAGAAGCTTTCTTTCTTGCTTAACCAAAACATTTATGGGCACTTTGTCTAATCCTTAATTTCTATGTCCTGCTCATCATCCATTTAACAAATATTAAACTTTGCTAGGTCACAGAAGATATCCCAGTTTAGCAGTTTCCCAGTTCAATCCCTTAGTTTGTGGCTATAGAGTTTTTAATGTCAATTATTTTATCGGGTCTTGGTAATTTTTTGTAACTTGTTTTAGCTGATTTAATTTGTTTTTAAATACGGTATGTTAAAGATGCTATATTCTGTTTCATAATGTTGTCTTTTAGGGTTGTAATTTTTGTGAAAAGTTTAGAGAACTTTGGCTTTTGAAAGGTATAGAAATGAAATGAAATTTCTACTCTTAACTTTTGTACAAGGAATTTTATTGGAAAAGCTGTTAATTACTGTGTTTATATTGCTGCTGAAATAGAAGCACATCAAATTTACCATTCCTACTTCAGTGGAGTCATTTTTCCATAGGTTTGTGTAAGAATACTTTTAGAGGGGGAAGTTTAAGCCATTAATTACATTAGCAGTACAAAACATTATAGCTGGCATCATACTGTGTGATTAAGTTTGTACTGTTTGTATCAGTTAAATTTTCAGGAACTCAGGTGTTTAAAATTAGAAAGGTGCACAGAACTGTTGCATTCCTGGGGAGGGCTTTAAAAATTCTCATAATATTGCATTTCTCCTACAGCAAAGGCAATCCTTGAACTGTTACCTGCTAAGATGTACAAATACATTTTAACAGGAAGCAATATTACTAGACCGATTTTGAATATTGGTATTTGCTACATGTGCAAAATTTACCATGCTTTGTTTTTTTCAGTTTTTTCTCCATTGCT
The DNA here is from genome assembly GCF_004798865.1 of Varanus komodoensis. NCBI lineage: Eukaryota > Metazoa > Chordata > Lepidosauria > Squamata > Varanidae > Varanus > Varanus komodoensis. The sequence goes on from NW_025335438.1 coordinate 1,248,424, forward strand.
CATTTTTTCTTAACTTAATGTCTTTTAGGTTTGGAAGATGTATCTCCTTCATCTGCCTTGGAGGTAATTTCAGAAGATGAAGCACTTCAGATCTTAGCAAAGCCACCACTTCCTTTTGAATCCTTTACACTTCAAGATTATGTTGATCACTCAGAAACACTGCAGAAGTTGGTGCTTCTAGGTAAGAGTACCTGTATTTGGCAATTTCTTTGTGATATGCTGGAAACTGAATCAACACACTTTATTTTGCCATACAATAGCAAATCACTATGTTGTAGGCGTAGCAGCCTTACAATAGCATGATGTATACAAAAAAGCGTGTGAGGGGAGATAATACCCTGTTCCACATGTGGGCAGGAAGGTGCAATACAACTGATACAGCAACATTCACTTTTCTCAACATTCATTTTTCTTCCTAATGTAAGGAAGAAGCTTACATTAGTCCAGCAATTGCTGTCCCTTTGTGACCAAGGTGTTATCTGCATGGACCTTAAAAGAGTAATATCTTGATATCTCTGTTAGTATCATGTGGAATGGCTAATTGCCTGAGGCCAGCATTCTCCTGAAAGACAAACTCTAGAGAACGAAACTGATGCATGCAGCTATTCCAAAAAAATGGACCTTGAGTTACTGGTTTTAAACTCTCTACAAGGAACTCTGGTTTTAACTCTCTACAAACTCTGATTGGTAGCAGAGCTGCTGTATCATGACTCCTTTTAGTGTCAATTGATAACATCAGAAGTCTAAAGTGGTACAGGAGGGAATGCCCAGGTCAACTCGGAAAAAGTATCAAATGCAGTAGTTGGATTCAGAATTAGTCTTTCTTAGAGTAGCCTTCTTGATAGCAGGGGGATTTCACTTGGTCTCTACCAACTTAAGTCTCATTGAATCTAAGAAGTTGTTCCAAGTAGAATTAAGGCTGAATCCAACTAATTTTGCCAGCAACTTTTACCACTTGTCTATAATTATTTATGTCTTAAGGAATATGACATTTCATTGAACATCCAGTTAAAGTATTTTTCATGACTATGCTACAGGAGTTGATTTGTCCAAGGTGGAAACCCGTTCAAATGCAGGCCAATTACTTCTCCAACTGGACTTTGAGAAAGACATAAGAAAGATCCTTCTATTTCTTAAGGATGTTGGTCTGGATGATAAGCAGCTTGGGCCATTTCTCACCAAAAACCCTTACATTCTTGGAGAAGATTTGGAAAATCTAGAAACAAGGTAAAATGTCTTCTATAAAGATCCACGTGACAGAACTTTCATATAATATTTCAGCAGTCATCATTTGTATGTCTGAAATATGTTGCTTGGCTATAGATTTTCTGCAGACTGTCTAAATGCCTCTCAAATTTTGAAGAGAAGGTAAAGTGGCTGGTGAGCAACAATTGAGATGTATAGCATATACAGATGCAGCATCTGCTATCCAAGCTGGGATAAGTTCAAGCTCAAATTATTATTGCACATGATTATATCCAAATGGAGTTCAAAATTGAGTGTGGATTTTGCTTATATTATATTTGCTTTTCTTGGGGCCTTTACTGAAACTGGGAAAGAGAGACTTTGTCTGTTTTCAGTAGAACTTACAGAGCTTTTTGAATCATGAATTTTGTTGTTGACACTCTTCTAAAGATGAAAACCATTTCAGTGTTTGTGCATAGGGCAAATAGTTCAGTGTTTTTGCACAAGCAATCCCAGTGGATTTTGGCTGATATCTCTTTATCATCTTTGGCTGGAAAGGATGTAGCTCTTTAGGATTGCTGCCTTGGTGACAGATGACTTTATTTTTTCTTTTAAAGATGCCTTTTAAGTTCTTAAGACACCTTCCTTAAAAAACAATTTTTGATTGTGAAAACAGCTATTGTTTTTCATTCTTTCTTCCAGTTTAAGCCATTTGAATAACAAAAGCAACTCTCTGAACTAGGCTGGTACTGACAAAATTTTTCTTTAAATACAGCTGGAAATCATTAAACTTATTCTTAAGTATTAATATTTTAGGCTAGAGTGTTTATTTCCTTTGTGATTAATTGGAAATCCTGGTATTTTGCTTTTGTCATACCTGAAGACCTTTTCCACCCTTCTTTTTGGCAGGTTTGTTCGTTAATGTTATTAAAACAATTTGATAGATACTACTAAAGAAATTGGCACAGCTGAATAAATGATGGCATTGTTATTTCCTTCATTTTAATTTGGATCACCCTCTCTTCTAGAATTGCTTATCTAATATCAAAAAAATTCAGCAAGGAAGCAATTACAAAAATGGTCTCAGGAGCTCCATATTTACTCCTCTTTTCTGTTGAAAGACTGGATAACAGACTGGGCTTCTTCCAAAAGGAACTTGGCCTAAATCCACAAAAGGTACTTTCTGCTTCCATGTGGGTAGTTTTAGAATCTAAGGTTATAGGAGGGGCATTTGGTTGAAAGAACTTTACAAACTGCACAAGCATATAGGAAGAAACTTACTGCCAGCTACCCCCCTTTTCACATATAATGGCAATTCATAGATCATTTAACCTGTGAATTCTTGAGTTGTTTGATGCACTGTGCAAATTTTAATCTCTGAGTTGCTTAGGGACAAACAACCCAGAGTTTTAACCCAACAATAAATCATGTGCTAATGTTCTGCGGTTTTGTCCCTCAACAATTCAGAATTTTGTCTTTGGATATTGCATTTAAAAAAAAAAGGACAGGTACATATCTAGTTTATGAAAGTTGATGCAAAAAAGAATTGGTGATCAGATGGAAAGCTGCATGCATGCAGTTATATAGTCCCCAAGTAACTATGGCTTATTTAACCCATTGTTAGTTATGTGTGAACAGAACCATTGCTTCTAAAACCTATTATCTTAGAGGCTACATGGACATTACAGCCTTATTCATCTATCCAGATAATTGCAGGACTCCCAGTACATTTGAATTACTAGATGTTCAAATTTCTGGTGAAAGAAATCCCACTGTATATGGAGTAACTATGTCAAAAGTTAACAGAAATAAGTTGACTTGGAATTTCAGATAACTAAAGGCCATGGAATGGAGGTTCACCAGATGGATAAGCATAATCTGTTGAGATGATATCTGCATAATACTTGTTGAAATTGTGTACATGCTGTAAAACACACTCATATATCTGGCATGGATTATTGTATATGTGTCTTTTTCTATAAACTTAATAGCCATGTAGAAAAATAATTTTAGATAATTCCAAGTATGAAACACAGCCAAATCTTTGGCCAACAGCTATTTCTTGCATAATATTACATAGGTATAAGCAAAAATGAAAAGTACATCATTGTGGGTTGATTCAGCACAAGTAGTTTTTGTAGTTATGCAAACAGCTCCATGACTATTAATTTTACAAGAAATCATGTCTTCATACATGATGTAGTGCAAGCATTTTCCATATATGCATAAAGGAAAAATGTCAGTGTGGATCCCCCTTGCTCACACCATGAAGAATGTACATTTCCTCAAGCAGAATAATACAGTACTGTTTTTCAAGTATCCATGTGTTAAAATAAACTACCACAGAAATACAAGGAAGAGTTTTTTTAACCTTAAACAAATATTACTTAACATACATTGTTTACATATTTTTGACTTATTTGATATTAAAATATAGACCAGAGATCTAATGACTCGTCTTCCAAGGTTACTGACTGGCACTCTTGAAGGGATAAAAGAGAATTTGAAGGTAAGTCTTCTAATATGACAGTATTCCAGAATCATTAGCTATTCTAATTCAGAAATGCTTTGAGATGCTACACAAAATGTATAGTACGTCATCCTGGATAGATGTTTGTATCTAACAATATATTGTCATATAGCAGAACAGTTGATGAGTAACGTCCTGGACCTTTGAGATGCTGCATGAAAACTTGGATGGATGAGAGTCCTGGAGATAGAGTACAGTTGGTTCCTTTGCTTAAGCACTGGGAAGCTTAATTCAGAACTAGTGCCTTTTGCCTTACTGTATAGTGTAGAAATTATATGTGATGGCCCTTCGCATGAGAACTGAGTATTATCTGAGAAGCCCACAAAACTCCTGGTGTCACTGCAACCCTTCAGTTTTATTGTAGTCTGTGATCAAATGATCAAATGCTTAAAGTCTTAAGCATAAGCAATGAACATGTTCTCCAGTGGCATGTGTAAAAATGTCTGTTTGGGGCTTCTGAGAGGTCAGAGTGGTTAATAGTGTGCCTCTGATGAAAGAGGGCACTTCAGAATCTGTTGAAAAAACTTGTGGTAGTTTAAAAAGCATGAGAACATGAACTACAGGAGGATTCTACAAAAACCTTGCTTCATTCTGCAATCTGCAGTTACGATGGCAGTTTAGAACTCGGTTGAACCAGAGAGCTATAAAAGTGTCTCATTTTCTGCATCTTAATATGTTGACAAAATATGACTTTCTTCCTTGTTGTGCTTCAGGCTTCATTGTGTTCATATCACACTCTTTTTCAGGTATATGAGATTGAACTTGGATTTAGCCAGAACGAAATTCGGCACATTGTACACAGAATCCCTAAGAATTTAAGTATAAACAAAAGGAAACTAACACAGATATTTGATTACTTGCACAATGTAATGGGCATCCCCCACCAACTCATGGTTCACTTTCCTCAGGTGAGACCCTACTTAGCAAACCACACCCACAGCTCAAAAACTGGTTTAGGAGACTAGTTGAAGGCACAATTATATGTAAGGTTATGGATTAAAACATGATTTTGGTTCACATGCTAAAGCATTATTTTGTTTTCATCTTTATAAAATAATCTACATAGTTGTTGGCCTTAAATGCCACATAGCTCAATCCATTCCTTATTTACTCAGAGGTAAATTACATTGATTTCAATACTCACAAGTGAATGCACATAGGGTTACAATTGTAGACATTTAAATAATTAGTTTCTGTTTTTCACTTCAGGTTTTTAATTCAAAGCTGCTACGAATCAAAGAAAGGCACATGTTCCTTAAATTCCTGGGGAGAGCACAATATGATCCAGAGAAGCCCAACTATATTTCATTGGAGAAACTTGTATCTTTGCCCAATGAGGTGTTTTGCACAGAAGTTGCTAAAGCAAAAGTAAAGGACTTTCAAACATTTTTGAAAACAATGTGAAATAACAGTGAAGAAAGACTTTTTGTAAAATAGTTCTGATGGTGTTCTTTCTAGCTACAAGTGTGGAGGTAAAAAGTATAACTCCTGAAACTTCTTTGGTGACTAAACATTACAGCTAATTGCGTATTTTAAAAATATACAGCCTGGTTTAGAAAAGAAAGAGTACGCAACTGATATATAGGTGGACAGATTTCACCTCAGCACCAAGCTTAAATAAATGTACAGGGTAAATAAATGTTGCCACTTATGATAGACACCATAAACCAGTCAGAAAGAAAATTCTTGACTTCTATTTCAAGGCTCATTCTACTTATTATCTATGCATTAACATAGGCCAAACCCAGTGTTGCTTGGGCTACATTAATGTAAAGGTGATTATAAGAGATTATCAGGTTCTTAGATTTACTGCAGACCATTGCTAATGGATTAATATTACCACATCCTATCTGTTGCAGTTAGCATCTGCAACCATGGCCATATCAAGGCAACAGCCTGGGTATCCACAATTAAGAGACCATTTTAGGGGCTGTGATTTTTTAAAATAGGGCTCCAGTTTCATTGTACAATCCCAAAATTTGTTCTGTAGTGCATTCCAAGGGCCAATACAAAAATCTTTGGTTTCACTCTTAAAAATGCACTTCCTGTCTGCTCGAGAAAGTCTTATAAATATATAGAAAAAACCAGCTGGCCTTTCTGGCAGCAAAAGAGCTCTTGATTTCAACAAATACAGGACTGAGCTGCTAGTATGATTCTCTGGGGCATTGTATTACTCAGTGTGTGGCTAAGAGAGGAGTCAATCATTGCAGTGCCAACATAGGATAAACTGAGGTCTTGTCTGCTTTATCAGCAGACCAATATAATGGTGCAACAGCATGGACAGAATCATTAGGCTGAGACGAGTTGCTTTCTCTAGGAGTACATTTGCAGTAAATGCAACAATTTACAGAACTCTTAGGACTGGGAACTACTTGCCAATCTGCAGGGCAAATCTAGGTGCAAAACTTATCACCAACGTTTGGTAGTAAATTAGGATTATAACTGACCTGCTACAGTGAGGTAGACCTGGTCTAGCTATCTCATGTAAATACTGCTCCTGTTTCTGCTTGCAATGCTGCACACTTCTCAGAATGACAATGGGGTAGGGTGTTTGTGTGTGTATCCTCCATGTGGCCTATATAAAAAAATATATTTTAATGAGAAAAGGCAAAGCCTCATAATGCTCCTATCATCATCTGGCTCAAGACAATAACTTGCTTCTGTCTGACTGAAAGACCTCTTGGATGCTTCCAGAATTTCTTGAGCACTTCCGCTAGTCCCAAGCTGCATGGGTAGGGGTAGTTCCTTTAACTGGGATGTGAAGGTGCTGTTCTTCTTGTTGGATACATATGTTAGAGCTCTGCCATTGCAGAATCAAAACCCCTGCCTTCCACTCTGATTGGTTACAGTCCTTCTAGGAGGATCACTTACTAGATGCAAACTAGAGAGGTTTTCACTGCTTCTATACTTCATATAAAATACCTAACTATTTCACATGTTGTAGTTTTGGAGGAATTGGAAGGAGATAAGAGACTTTACAATTGGGTTGGGAATTGCAAGTTAAATCGGTTCACACATTCAGACTTAATAATTTAAATAGCTGTGAAGGTTAACATATAGAGAACAGAGAGTGTTAATATTCAGATGGGGTATTAATGTGCTTATGGAATGCAATGGGAAAATATTTCAAATGTTTCTTAAAGGGTTTGCTTTCCTCTTTTTCATATTAGTGTTGGCTCAAATGAAGAAAGGCAATGGATAAGGCCCCATAAGAGCCGTGTGTTTTTTCAGTATGCTTCATAGCTCCATGAGGAAATGTTTGCCAGCATTCACCTTAATTATAATGTGTGGTATGACCTTGGGCCTTTTTCAGGTGCTCTTATTGGGAGTTTATTAATATGTGGGATGTAGAACACCACTCCTATTTCAGGCACTCAACCCCTGGTGTTAGAGGTGTATTATTGGCATTGAAAATTCACCCCACCTTCATTCTTGCCTGGTGTTACTAAAGTTTTGTATAACAGCATATGAAAAAATAAGATACTAGATTTTTAAAATTACAATACAGTTCCATCTTCAATTTATAAGTTTTCTTTTTAATTATATTCCATTTCTTTAGAAATGGCTACATAGGCTTGAATCCTAAGTTAATTCAATGAAGTTCATAGAAGGAAGGTTTCATTTCCCCCTCTTCATTCCTTCAGTACCTTATATTCTAAAAAGCCATTCTCATATGATCACTGGACTCTCCTGAACAGGATGTGTATTGTGTGAGAGGTTTGGGAAGAAGGAACTGCCAAAAATTGAGTGAACCTATGTAGCCTGAGGTTAATTCACTTCTCTCCCAGCAATCCTCTATTACCAGACCTATCCTACATAGTTCAAGTTCCCTAATTGACCTGGAGAGGCTTTTGGGAGATGGGGATTGCAGAGAGGATGGGTCAGAAGACTTTCTTTGTATTAACTTTCTCAAATTAATTTAGTTAACTTAGAATGCAAGGCATGATTTAAAAAAACAAAACAAAGCCCAAGCCAGTGCTGTGTGTGGGGAACCTTGTTCTTTGTGTCCTGGATTCCAGGACTTGCTTTCAGGCTTCAATTATAGTTGGAAATCTTTTGCTGTATTTTGAATAAATTTACTGTTTGACAACATCCTTTTGAGCCAGAAGGTATATGCAGAAGGTGGCCAGCATTGCTGACCTCAGCCAAAGGAAATCAACAGTATCTTGGCTGCTTACCACCCGCTGCCATTTCTATTGCTAACTAGGCTAGTGGAACTAAAGAGAGTAGTATCATACTTTCACTTTCTAAGAACGTTGCACTGACCAAGAGTGTGAAAACCATTTTTTATGTTGGGGGGCTTTCTTTGGAGGAAATCTGACAGCCACATGCTGTCTGTGGGCAGGGCCAATGACACCCCAGAAATTTCTTATATCTGCCCTTGAAATTTCTTACAATTTGGGGAAAGTGTGAAATCATAGGACAACATACAGGCCAGATTTTGTCATTACACAATTGAGCATACTAGAAAGGAAGCTAGATCAAGTAATCTTTGCAAAAGGGTTTGTCCTAAATTAAGACCACTGGATGGTGCCCATAACATATAAACACTCAGTTACAAAATATTAAAAGCACAGAGTTGGAAGGGACTTTGGAGTTCATTTAGTCCAACACCATTGCAATTTTCACCTGGAAATAAAGAGCCTCCAGAACAAAGCAAGTCTATTGCAACTTCTCTGTGACAGCCCTTCAGATATGTGAAGGCAGCTATGAAGTCTGGAAATCTCCAAATTAAACACATCCAGCTCTTTCAATTTTGCCTTTAAAACTTGTTTTCCAGCCCCATGACTCTATTTACCCTCCTCCATGTATGCGTCTGTTTGTCAATCACCCTTATAAAATGTGTCACCCAAATTGAACACTGCACTCTAAATTTGTCCTGAACCACACAGAACAACAGACATAGTATCACCCTTTGTATATTCCACCTTACACAGCTGGTTTGCATTAAGCTAGGCAGTATCACCTTGATTCTTTCCATGTGTACCAAACCACATTATTCCCATCTATACCTATGCATTTGAACACAAGACTATAATTCTTGAATTTTCCTTTGTAGGTTTCATTCCAAACTATCAGGCTTCATTTCGTGCTTGGTAGTGATTTCTGTGGTGCTGGCTGTCCATCCTAGCTGTGTCACTCACAAACTTGGTGAGCATTGCTTAAATGCCCCCTTCCAAGTCGTTTATAGAAATATTGAGCAGCAAAAGGCCAGTGGGGCAAACGCCAAACTGGACGGCCAAGTTGATGCAGACCCAGTAGATTAACAGAGGAAAAATATTAAGTTCCTTAGGCTTTCATCAGGATGAGAGTGGTAAATAAAGGCTGCGGATGAAAGTTCTCGCTGGTCTTATTTTTGGGGCCACACTGTATACATATTTAATTGTATGTTCAATATACCACAGTACCCTATATGCCATCATTGCCTGGTGTCTTTTAGGATGTAATCCAGTGAGAGATTGACAGAAAAAAAGATCCAACTCGCAGCATTGCAGGACTCCTTTCAGGCCAAATATACGCAGGATTGTACCCTAAACGGATCACATTTTTCACATAACGTAACACCCACCTACGCGCAAAGGACACGCTTGCTCCGCCAAACAGTTTTAGACGGGGGGCTTGTGGGACAGAGACGACATTATTACTGACCTTTGTAATCCGCTTTGGGCGGAAGAGGCCAATAAGAATTCTTTAAGCGAACACTAGAATTTCTCTCGTTTTCTACGGACAGATGACATGTATAAAGCGCACGGGTGAAGAGGAAATGGCTTCAAGATTAACCAGGCCCTCGTTCCACCTCACGAAAAGGTCACTCCATCGACTTTTGGACCTTCCCTACAGTCAAGCACGAAGCGCCCCAACCCGTTTGCGATGGTCACGTGACAGCTCCGCCTTGGGAGCACGTGATCGGAAGGCGAGCGGGGAGATTCTCCCAAAAGTCAGTGCGCGATTCCTGGTGTCTCAGAGGTCAAGATGGCGTCGAGGGTACCAGGTGAGTGAGCGGAAGGGAAAGTGGTTAGGATGGGGAGCACCGAGAAAGGAGACAGAGGAGGGGTTACAGAAAGGACTTGCCGGCGTGGCAGAATGCAGAGGACGACAACATAGTGGAGGTGACTGCTGGGTCGGCGTGACCTGGCGGTGCCATTGTTGTGTTTTCTAAGAGTGCAAACCTTCATGTAAACCCCTTGAGGTGAATAGAATTTCGTCCTAGGTAAGAGGGTAAAAGGTTGTCTCTTAAGAGTTTATATAGAGGATGTTGCAAATATGCGGATTTCTTCGCTTATTTCTTACCTTTAACTTGCTCCATGTTTAACTGCTGTTTCAACAGTAGAATAGTAATAGGTGGAGCATCTCAGTGCCACAGAGCCGTATGATCTGTGCTATCCTGTGACAAACGCGTTTCTGTTTCCAGAAAATGCAGGTGTGTTGAACTACAGCTCCTACAATTCCTAGTCCGTTTAATTTTCAGTGACTGGAATTATGGGAGTGGTAGTCTAACTTATTTGGAGGGCTTCCGGTCTGTTAAGGCTGAAATTTAGGGTTTGAGGATAGAGACTAGGCAAATGAGAACCTGATTTTGGGTTATTAATTGTGGAAAAATTTCTCTGAAGAAAAGCATCGATCTGAGTAAGAAACTACAATTAGCAGCTAGTAGCAACCACTATCACTTTGCTTTGGCTTATGAATCGGACCCTCCTGTCTCTCCCCCAGTTTACAGTACAAATCCTGCCTGGTGTTACCAGCCTTCAAAAAGGCAGTGGTACCTGAAAAAGGGTGTCCTTGTTAAATTACTGATTATTTGAATAAAAGTTACAAAGTGATAATGCCTTCTGGATTGCAGAGTTGGGTAAGCTTAATTTGACTTGTTTGTTTGTTGCTTCTCACATAGCTTCTCACTGCCACAGAAATGAGGCCATGTGTAGGGGCAGAGGCTTTCTTTTATCTGTTGTATTGTTGTTTTCTACAAGGTGTTTCCTGAAAAGCATACATACTACATTTTTTCTTTATTCCTAAAGTTTATTTTATTGCACTTATATCTTTCATTTCTATGGCTTACAGCGACAGTCTACTTGTAGTCCAAAATGTATTTGGAGGGTTCAACATGCACGTTCCTTTACTATTGTCTGTCTAGGGTTTATGGGATTTATAGTCCATAATATCTGTAGGACACTAGGTTGAACGTATCTTGTTTTAATCAGGACAGCTTTTCTGCCCTTATACTAGTGATCTCAAGTTCAGTAGGTGTACTGTATTGTTATAAATTTTCCTTATTTAAAAGCACAATCCTCTGCATGTTTATACATAAAATCATACAGTGCTGGGTGGAGAAAGCTCAGAGCTGGATGACTTTTTTCTGTATATGTATACATAGGATTGCACCTTTAAGTTCCTGTTTGGTGGTCTTTCATCCAGATTATTTTCTTCTTAACTGCATCCTTCAGGTTGCAGTGGAATCTGAAACTGTATTTGACAAACTTTTGTTCCTTTAGTGTGGAAGTGGAGAACTTCTTTCAGCCTGAGGGCAAATTAACTTCCAGAGAAGCCTTCAGGACTGCAAAATGCAAAACCTGCCAACTTGCTGTTGTTCAAAGCTCTTGTTGCCTGCTTTAGTAGGGGCATTTGCACATTTTAGAATGGGGAAAATACACAAAAGCTAGGAAATCTCCAACTGATCAGTGGCTGGGGGAAATGAAGTAGCTCCAAAAATGGGGGAGTATAGCAGTCTGGGGATCCAAGGAAGCCCTGATTTCTTCCTGAGCCTCAGGTTTGTCATTCCAGCTTTTAGTACCTATTCTAAACCTTTTGGATAGATTATGATCTATTAGCGTTTCTTTTAGCAGAACCCTGTAGCAGTCCACACACTCCCCAAATCTTTTACAGGTGGCTAGGATATGCTCTGGAGCAGATCTTCAGGTGACACAAAGGGCTGCAGGAAGAGAGGGGGGGGAATTCTTGTCACACTAACATAATTACTGGATTCGACCCATAATTGTCAACTGAAATCCAGGATTTAATTTTTTAAAAATTCTTTGTGCACATTGGCACAGTAAAAAATGCTTATTGTTTCTGAATAAATTGAAACAGTTTATGAACACCAAGATTGTGGTCTGCATAAATGTAACATAAAATTTTCTGACCTTTAATATTTCATGGAACTTAGCTATCAAAACTCTAGCTCTAGTTCCATACAGAATATACATTGGAAGGCAATTTGAATTCAGAACCATTGTAAATTGGTGCAGCATGATTAGTAAATGTCCGAGGGTTGAGGAGCTTCACTTTGCTGTTTCTTTGTTACATTTATATCCCACCATGTCCTCTAAGGGGCTCGGTAACATACCTAATTCTCCTCTCCATGCTATCCTCACAACAATACTGTGAGCCAAGTTACACTGAAGTCAGTGACTGGTCCAGAGTCACACAGAGAGCCAGGTGCCCTCTGTCCAGTGTACTAGCTACTGTACCATACTGGCTTGCCAGTTATTTTCTGTGTTAAAATGAGCATTCAACCATTTGTAGATTTCTTTGGAGAATACCAAGTCATCCTCTTGAACTTGAATTGAAATGGTTTAAGTTACTTTTAATTCTGTATATTGAAAAATGTTATGCAGTAATTTATTGTATTTGTGGTTTGTGTTCTTGTGCATAGCTGTGAGCCACCTAGACAACTTTAGCGATTAAATGATGTAGAAATAAGATAACTAACAGTGACAATTAATCCTCTCAGTTTCAGCCAGTAGTCGTCTGCTTGAAAGTCTCCGCAAATGGTATTACAATGCAGCTGGATTCAACAAGTTTGGTAAGTGTTGACATGCATGTTCTCTGTGAATGTGAAACCTATATGATGATTGAATTGCATCAACCTCCACTTTGGAACCTGATCATAAGAGAGTGTATTCTTTTGGAAAAAGAGAATTTTGGGTTTTGTCCACAGTGGACTGACATTTACTTATTATTAGCATGATAATTTGTTATCCACCTTGGATTCTTCACAGAAGAGAAATGTCATAACATCTAAAATCCATTTCATTTAAAACAGTGATCTTTGAGATATAAAATATGTCTCTCCCTGTGTTAGACCACATGAAATAACCAGAGGTATATATAGAGAGTGCTGATCTTTTAAAAATCCTCATCTTTGGCTATTTTAGATGATGTTGGTTGAGGATGTTGTGCTGGTTGATTTGTCCAATCAAATACTACGGAATTGTCCATCTCTATTTGCCTATGGTAAAATATAACAGTTCTATAGGTGGTGCAGCTAGAATATTTACCTCAGTCACTATGACATTTAGGGCAGGAGTGAGGCTGCTTACTTCCAAGCCCTACAGCAGTTGGGATTGAACATAATAACCTTGTATGGTTTCTCTAGCCTACTGGCTGCTACAATTAAAAAAACAAAAAAACAGGATATCCTGAGCTATCAAAGACCACCTAAAATTCTCCTTTGAATGTTTTTCACTGTGTGATCTAGCTGTCTGCTCTGGAAAGTACCTGCACATGATTGGATTTTGGTCCAGACATTTTTAAAAATTAGCTTCATGATAAATTAACCTGTAACTACTCTAAGTATCAAATCTTTGCTAATTTAGAATGTATAGTTGGGCTTCTTGGAAAGTAAGCCTTACTGTGTTTGGTGGGACTTAATCTTAGGTAAGCATGCATTACATTACAGCATCAGTTTGGATGCAGCCTTTTGTGAAATTAAGGTTGCCAAGAGAATATAATCCTATGCACCTGTTGATCAAAAAAAAAAAAAAGCCCACAACTCCCAACATTGCCCAGCAAACAGCTATTTAATAGCTGGTAAAAGATGTTTATTAAAGCAGCATTTTTATTTTTGGTGCTTATGTATAGCTGGTCCAGAATGACTGATGAATGATTTGAAGGCTCTAGCTAAAATGGTGAAGTCAGGTTACAGCCCTAAAAGCATTTGTTTGGGGCTAGGGAGTTCTGTGTACATGTGGGGCTACTGTGACTTACTTACATGCACCTTAAATGTGTCCAAGCACTTAAAGTCAGTTACTAGTAAGAAGCTGTAATCATAATCGGCATCAGCATCATAATATCTGGAGATCAAAATTCTGTACCTTGTCAAGAGATATTGTAAGTTCCATGTGCAAGTTTGAAAGCCTTGACACTTGAAAAAGGATAGCTTCTCCTGTCTTTATTGATGACTGGTATTTTGGTTAGCATTAACAGCATCTTTCTGTTGTAGGACTTATGCGAGATGATACAATATATGAAGATGAAGACGTTAAGGAAGCACTAAAGAGGCTTCCAGAAGATGTATATAATGACAGATTATACCGCATCAAGAGAGCATTGGACTTGTCCATGAAGAACCAAATTCTTCCTAAAGAAGAATGGGTAAAATATGAAGAGGTATGAATTGCTGCATACATAATTATGAAAAAGGCCAATCTACTTTTATAGAAAAAGTTGGTTGTAAGCAAACATAAACATTAGGATTTTCCAGTGATTTACCTGAAATAATTGTAAGCTGCCTGTTAGGGTAAAAATCCTATCAAAGTGGTTTCCAACAAACAGTAAACAATCAAAACATGCTACTTACTGGGGGGATTGGAAGATAGTTTGTTTCAAAGTTTTCCTGAAAATCTGCAATATACATATTATATAACACTCCAGGCACTGGGATCACTGGAGGTAAAGAAGAAATCTTTCTTCAGGCTGTTCTACCTTTGACATTGTATAAACTGGTTAGGCCTCCAATGGGAGAAGTGCAGTGCACAGATCTGCAGTTTAGAATGCTCTTATATTGGAGAGAGCAGGTAAATGTACCACTAACAATTAGTCCTAAATGAAGCAACTTCTGAATGTATTTCCATGTCAGGAGCAATCATTTGGCACCTTAATGACAAACACACGGTTTGGCAAATAGTGCCTTAATTAGCATGACTTATTTCACACCTTCTTCATAAGCATGTTACACAGATGACTCAATTAGCCAGACTGTATCTCCAGATTTTATTAACTAATAAGATGCTGAAAGAACTGATGTACTGTTTACACACACACTGTGAAAGTGTTCCACAAATAATGGCAGATATGTACAGTTGGTAAATTTTGCATTTAATATTTTAAATTTTTGATAACTGCCTTTGTTCCTAAATTTTAGCTGCTATAACTGCATATTCTAACCTTTTCTAGGATAAACATTACCTTGAACCATACCTGAAAGAGGTCATTCGTGAACGACATGAAAGAGAAGAGTGGTTTAAGAAGTAACTGCTGCTGCTGTCATTCCTCTGAGCACATTTTCTTTAAGATTTAAATTATATGGTTTGGATTGTTGAGCAAATCTGAGTGCTGAGAATAAATACATGCAACCCTTTGCTCACTAATATTTGTTCTTCCAACTCAAATGTTACTAAGTCTTATTGGAATCCTCTTTTTAAATTTCAAGGAATTGGGTCAAGTCTTTTCAGCTATTTTGTATGCTAACATAGTGATTTGTGATCTTCATTCCAGCTGTTTGAGTAATTCTTTTTGTCATGATACAGCTGCTTCCTGCAGCTGGGAGAATTGATAAGCAACATCCTTTGCTGTTTGTTTCAGTTCTTCTGATTCATTTTTTAAAAGGGATACCCATCTGCAGAGTGACTGTATATATCCATCATCACCTCTTTTCCCTGGTGGTGGGGATGCAGACACAGAAGAATTCAGTGGCAGCAACACTACATAATCCTTGTCATTTCAACCCAAACAATGGAATGCTACATTAATAATTGCTTTTGGAATTTGTGATTCCTGCCAATCTTTAAAGGCAATTGCCTCATTTAACCTGAATTAGTCACTCGGCTGTATTTTCTGAATTATACCAAGTATACTTCAGCTGTATTGAATTACTCATGTATAAAGTTCTGAGCAGTCTGTGGAGTCAAGCTCCATTAGAATCAGGATGATCTATCTTGGAATTAAAAGGCTTGGAACCCAATTAGGAGAATTGAAATTTGTTCTTTATAAAATATACTTTTCCCTGGCTTGCACCCATTCTTGGTCTACATTGTTACATAGTAGAATTGTTTTCTAAGAAATGAAAAAGATTTGCCACCTCCTGTCCATGTTGGTGGGATGTATGAAGAGCAGAAGCCTGACTTCTCTGATTTTCCTATAATACCTATTTTGTGAGCAATGACCTTGCAGAGCTGTCCAAGAACAAAATAAACAGTTCCTTACATTGGATGTTGTAACAAAAGCTGGGGTACAAGTGGCTGAGGTGTCTTGCTTTCTCCGTATGGGGCCAGCAAGCTGTGGCAGATAACTCCTATTACAGAAGCTACAAATATGAAGTGGCTGTCCTGTTTCTTTATCTGCAATTCCGTAAAGGCCACATCCATGGCAATGCATCGCTATTCATATGATTCCACCCAAGTTGCTTGTCTATAGCTGTTTGTTCTTTCATTTCTTTATAAAGATATAGCATTTTCAGTTAACAGAAATATACATAATCTGGCTTTATTTTTGTTTTTGGAATGCAAAGTACTGTGTTCAAAAACTTGCAACTTAACATAGTAACGTATTTTAAGAAAATAGGTTGAAAATTCCCCCGTTTGTATTTGCCAGTGTGGCAGCTATGTTAGTCTCTTGTGGCAGAGTAATGTGCTATCTTAAAGACTAGTACGTTTAGTATAACAGAGGTTTTCATGTCCTGCAGTTCAGTTCATCAGATAATGCAGGACAGATAATGCAGTTCATGCATTTCAAGTGGGGGCTGAAGATTGCAAGCATCAGAGAGGAAACAGAATATAGACAACTGCTGGCTATTTACAAAGCAGTTGGTTAGCTAAGATACAAGCATCCTTGCATTGGCAAGTTAATACATGTGATTTTTTTTTAAAAAATATGTTTTTCCTTTTCAAGCAACAGGAAGTAAAGGTTAATCTGTTTCAGTTTTATTTCAGCTTTTTTCCATTGCAATTTCCCTGTAAAATTTTTTCGCTTAGAAGTGGTCTCTTTAAAGGCAATGACGAACTGTTGTGGGAATCCTACCAGCCCAAAACAGGGTCTGCCATTGCTGATGTCATATTTGTAGATGGAGAAGGGACTGTTGGTCAGCAATATAGGGTGCTGCTGGCAAATGATGGCAGCTGCCACACTGAAGGTGGACCAAGTGTCTCAACCCCTCATGTTGTGGTTGACATTACTACACTTCTAATGGTGCTCCTGTAACAGATATTGCACAGAAGCAGAAGATCATGGGACAAATTTTCTACCCAGGGAGAGAGATATCCACAGAATAGCGTCCTTTCTCTCATCCCTTGGTTTAACCTCTTTGATTCCAAGTAAGTTATTGTACAACAAAAGACACATGCCATAAGTTTCTTTCAGGGTAGCACTAATTCCAACAGGCATTAACAGGTACAGAAACAGAAATTGCAGGAAAGAATTCATAAATATATTCAAATTTCTTAAAATAGTGGGGAAAAAATGCAAATAGTGGCACTTCTGCTTGTCTTACAGGCTGGAATATTTAAAATGATTTAAAGTGCTGAATAGGTGGGAGCAAAGGGGGAGGGGTTAATATGGCCCCCCAACAATGATTGTGTGTGTGTGAAGGAGGGATACTTTAAAGCTCTACCAGGAAAAAAAAAGATTGTAGGGCTGCACTTGCCTCCCTCCCCTGCTGATGCTGTGCTTTAAATAACGCATGCCTACTCATGTTTCTATATTCATTGGCAGCATAGGTTTTGCATAATTGTGCTGCCATCATTGCTGGTAGTTTATTCTCAAAGCTTTGCTTCTGCAGCAGCTTAAAGAAATCTCTAGTATTGCAGTCCCAGGTGTAACCTTGCTAATGTTCTGATTCTAGCTCTACCTCCAGGTTTATAAGGGTCCATTTTCTACATATGTCTGTTGTTTGACATCTCTTTTAGAGTGTGCTGCTCACACACATTTCCTAGGAATGTAATGGTACGATTCTTGACTGTGGCAACATATCTTTGATGGTGAAATAGATGTGTTGGAGACTAAACCCTGTGTTTAAACCCATACCTGCACCAGCAAGATCTAATTTTGTCCCTTTCATATTTTATGTGATATTGCAAGCTACCCTGAGCAAATGTTTTGCATATAGAAAGTCCCAGGCTTAATTCATGGCATCTCTAGATGGGGTTGGAGAAACCCCCCATCCTAAATCTCAGCTACCTTGAATCTGTGTAGGCACTACTGGGTTAGGTTGACCAGTGGCTTAGTAGGCAGCTTCCTCTGGTTTTAGGAATGTTTTAAATAAAACAGCCACAATACAAATTTCAAATTGCTTAGAAGTTGCTCAGGCACATTCTGGTATCAAAAGGGTAAATTTGAAGGAATTGCACTGCATTTTTCAGCAGGCACCAAAAGGTGCTTCATTTCAGATGAGCATAAAATCAGGGTAGTGGATGTGGTAGCTTATCATGGTTAAGTAATTGTTGCAGGACTTAATATGAGCAGGAAATGCCATAGTTCTGCAAGTAAATACCGTAGCAGCAGCTTATATCTAATTTCTGTACCTTGGCACTAGATGGAGGTGTGTCATAGATGTACAAAGCACTCCTTCAGCTATCATGACTTTAAAAAACCACATTTTTCAAGATGACAGCACCTTAACGGTTTATGACCCACTGGAGAATTTACTACTAAGTCATGTACTGATGTAATGAAATCTAATATATGCTGTGTAAAATGAATTATGAGATGCTATTTAGTTTCAGGATTTTATTACTTCAATCACTTGTAGCTGTATTTCCTTTTCTATTATTGCTTAGTCTTTAAACAGACCAGATGACTGTGTAAAGAACACCTCATAAAATCTGGAGATGTTAAAACATAAATGTTAAATGTTTTAGCATGCTTGCAATATTTTTTCATGCAAAACTAGCTTTCCCATCACAATGTTATTGATGTAGATATTTGGAAAATACATATATAGTAAAATTCTAGTCCAGTATAATGGCATCTCTTGCCTACATGTACTTTTGTTACAGGGTATTTGAGCATGTGAGATGTTTTGCATAGTGCCCAGCAGCATTAGCAGTGATAAATATAAAACCAGTGGGAAGGTGCAGAAAACACCAGGCTCAGTGGTATCTCCAGCTAAAAGGAATAGACTTCAGGGCTGGGTTTATCCCATACCTGAGACTGCAGAGTGCCTCTAGAGTAGTAGACCTGGGGGAGAGAACTTCTGGCCCATGGCACACTATGCAATGGTCAGAGCTTGACAGAAATTACCTTCTGCTAGTGCTGACTCCCTGCCTTTCTGTGCATGAGAAGGGAGCTCCATTGACATGGGGAAGCTTTGGATCGGAGGGTCCTGCCCCGGTGTCGTCTTGCCCCTAAGGAGGCTATCTACCTTTGGAATCTTGCAGTAAACAACATTGGACTAGCTCAGCTGTGGGCAATTTGTGGCCTTCTAAATGTTGTTGAACAGTGTCTTGCAATTGGCTATGCTTGCAAGGATGGATAGCAGTTGCAGTCTAACATCTAGAGCTGCCACAAGTTGCCCATACTTGACCTAGACAGAGCTAAAACTTGATCTGTTTATGTCCACTATGGTGAGCAAAACAAAAGTGTTAAAATAATGTTTGCTCTGTGTTTTTCTTTAATGCTTGTATGTTATGTTTTAATGTTTTGTACCCCACCCAGAAAACTTTGGTTACAGAGCTGTTTAAAAGCACAGTCAATATGTGAATAGAATGAGAAAATAAGAGCAAGATTTGCATGTAAGGTTATTCTCTTTCAAACTGCAACATTTCCGCTTTAGTATAGGAGCCTGGTGCAGTAGTATTCGATTACCATACCTGCTGCATATCACCTGAAAGGCACTCCCAGAACTTGCCAAATGGGGCAGTTCTTGAGACTCTCAGCCCAACTTACCACACAGAGTTGCTGTTGTGAAGATAATGTGGAATTATGTAAGCTGCCTTGGGTTCCTCACCAGGGGCAAAAATGTTAGGATATGGTGATGGTGATAGAAGAGACTACCCCAGTAGTAAATGAGCATTGTTGCATCTCAGCGGTGAAGCAAGCCCCAAGTGTGGAAGATTCATGTTCCCTTTGAAACAAACCTCTGCATGGAAAGATGGATCCCAAAGCTGTGGCACTGTGGAGGTCTCCATCTAATAAAACTTGAACTTAGTAGTAGAGTACAAGCTTTGCATATAGATGGCCTAAGGTTCAATTCCTACCATCTGTAGTTAGAAGGATCAGGTGGTAAGTCATGAAAAGGACTTCTGGTTGTGATGCTGGAGAACACCTGCAAGTCACTGGACAGGATGGTTTGATGGTCTGACTCACTTCTGAGGCAATTTCATATGTTTTTCAAACAATCCTTCACCAATTTTATCCTTACAAAAGACCTGGATTTTATTACTTCAATCACTTTTATCTATATTTCCTTTTTGTGTTATTGTTCAGTTCAAGTTTATCTGCTTAATACAAGTAAAAAGATGGTTTGGAGTTTCTGGCCCTTTTCAAACTTGCTGCAGTTGTATTAGATGTTTGGTTTTGGACTGTGTCCCAACCAAACAGTACTGAGCTTTCTCATCAGTTAAAATCAAACCAGGGAATAATGACCTCAGAATTTAGTATTTTATCACAGAATTTTGCCAATAGACCTACCTAAAGAAAGTGGTAACTTGAAACACTATCACAGAGCCAAGACTTACAAAGGTAAAGTAGAATTTGATCTGATTTTAACTTATCCAGAACCCCCTTTTTTCAGTCATGTTTTCTTAAATCGATTCTGGATTCAGTTCATTTCTCAGTGCCAGCCAACTGAGGAGAGCAGAATTTGGCTTCAGGATTATCATTACAAAGATGATTCGCCCACCCTGAAAAGAAACAGAGCTGCACAGACACATGGGTGCAATCCAGCCAAAGCAATTGTTGCTATCTCTGGCACATCGTCTAGCAGTTGTTGGCTATAATTATTTCAAATATCTACAGGGAAGGGAGCCCTTGTCACATTCATTTCTCTATGGTTTCACTTCATATTTATTTTCCATTGGTCATTTACATTACATTTACATACTGTTCATGGTGTCTCAGCACAAAAATGACAATAACATTTAATCTTGATTTTATTCTCATGTCTTGGGTTGATGAATTATGTAGAAGCAAAATTCTAGCAATCATATCTTAATATGTAAAACAGACCACACTGAAAACTATATTGTTAAACATAACATCAAGTGGACCTTAAACGACTAAACATCTACTTCACTTTTAAAGTTTGCCTTCTGAAAAAAATTCAGGCATAGATTTGGCTTCCTCAGATGTTAGGAAAACAGGGTAGCAGAGAATTAAAAAGAGGCAATGATAAAATTTTGTTACTTGTTACACAATTATCTACTGTACTCCATATCACTGATCTTAATCCTCAAGAGAGCAGGTCAAACTCTACAGGGCTTCCTTGCTTGGCTGTACTGCTGAGCTGCACTGCACAGGACTAGTTCATGATCGAGATGGTAGAGTTCCACCCCTGCTAGCCTGAGTGCTTGGCCCATGCCACCGTCAGACTTGACCTCACAGCTCAGAATATTTTACATGTAGAAATGCGTGTATGCTATATTAAATCTTAGAAACGAATGTACGTATCCAGATAGAAGGGGATATGTCAGGTGTTCCAGAGAAGAGTGGGACACTTTAAGCACAGTCGGGCACAGTGCTAGGTACCGAAAAAGTTCCAGAGCCCACAGGACAAATGAAATGCACAAATTTACATATGCTCATTTATATATGTTCTAAAGCTTCTGCCTCTTTAAATGTCTGTTACCTGTGTACACTCCTCTTCGGAAAAAGGATGCATGATTGGGAGAAGAGCATTTAGTTTGAGAAACCTAGGAGGGAGGAGAGGCCACCAGAAGTAAAGAGCATGTGGGCAAAAAGCTAGCTAATCCAGCAGGATCAGAGATTGCCCCAGTACCTTTATTTCAGCAAGTGTTCCTGGGCTGGGTGGTCAGGCAGACGGGCTCACAGTGATTCAAATGAAAGATCTGGGAGTCCAGCCCTGGTAGGATGTCCAGTAATGGTATCCCTGCACACACTGCAGCCTCTGTAGGCCTTCAGTCCTTAACAAGGCTTTCAGTGGTACAGAACTACCCGACTAGGTGTGTGGTATGTTTACAGTAACCTGTTGTCATAAAGAGAATTCTGTCAGGTTTGCTCTTGTGGAAAAGACCCCTCAAATTTCATGGGTTCCTTCCTTACACTTATAATGTAATTTTAAAGGATGTGCTAAATAGTTTGGCTGAGCAGAAGTGTCATCTTTTTGCAAATCTGTATAAAATGCTTAAATGTTAAGTAGGCAAATCAGAGCTCTTTGCAGAGGCCAAGTTGCATGATGTTAACTTTTCATCAGTATATGGCTTTGTACCTATAAAACATAAAACTGAGTAAATTCTATGTCATATTTATGGAGCAAAGTATTATCTTCTTCCAACACACCATCCCCACTGAATTCAACATTTCTTTACCTGAAATCAAACCTTGAAATTTACAAAAAAGGAACATGGTTTAATGGTAGAACGTGTGCTTCCTTGAAAAAGTCCCAGGTTCAGTTCTTGCCATCTGCAATGCTGGGAGAAGGACCTCTGCCTGAAACCTTGGAGAATTTCTGCTGGTCATTAAGGAATGGGTTTCTGTGGGCAAATCTTCCTTCTGCAAGGAAGGGAACAGCAGGTATACCAGATGATATTGGGCAATGACACCACTGACCCCTGCTGCTGCCTGATCCAAGAGTATTCATTGGCTGTGTTCCTGAACTTTCAGATGAAGTTGTAGCCCCAGTCCCAGGTTAGGCTAATTAATGTGGCTTGTTTTATGTGGAGCCCTTGGAGAATGTTTGAAAACTACAGGTAGTGAAAATGCACAACTAGGCTTAAGTCAGTAGAATGTTTTATTGGCTCACTACAGTAGACTTCAAAATAAGAGATGGATTTGTTTCATAAAGGAAGTCACAGCCTTAGGTCTACAATTGCTGAGCAGGGCTGCCATGGACTGGATATTTCAGAGGGCTTTGATTCATTGGATTGCCGTAAGTTGGACAACTTGACAACACATAACAACCACATTAGTCCTGAATCAGCTTCACTGACTTCTAGTTTTATCTGTACTGGTCATGGTTCTGGTTTTGAGCTGCAAAGCTCCAAAATGTTTGTGGGTAGGACAGGTGAAGGGTTGCCTCCTTCTGTACAACTCTGCCATGACTTAGGAGCCTCATCAGAGGCTTTGTGCTGTGTCCCACTAGCTAGAGTGACTAGGTTGGGACAAGGCCTTTTTGATAACAGCGCTCCAGTTGTGGCTCTCTCTCCATGGGGAGATGAAATTAGATTCTCCTTTACTTTGTTTGCCTTGGCTTTTAATTCTGTATAATGTTTTGTTGCTCATCTATTTGAATGCCACTTTCCATGCCCAGTAATTACCACCTGAGAGAACTGCTTCATTCTGCCTATACAAACATGATCCTCCTTACTATATTTTGTTGTTACAATAGAACTGAACAAATAGACAAATTCTTATGAGTTATCAAGAGTCTTCCTTTGATTTTGTTGCTGAACATCAATATTTCATCCTGGAGCATTGGAATATGCTGGCTGCAGCTGATGGGAGGAGGATTCCAACATCAGGAGGACCACAGGTTTAGCACCCAGATCTAGATCAAAGGGTGAGTGAGGTAACGGCTCAGTTTTCACAATTATTTTGACCCATGGTGGCTTGTGTGCCTACTTAGTAACCCAACCTCTGTTCATCGGTCATTGTATCATCCAAACCCAACAAGGGTAGGTTGCTAGCACGGTTAATATACTACTGACATCCCTAAAATAGTCTGTGTGTTCTGGGTGGTTTGGTAATCATGCCAACAACCCAGCCTTGTTGGGTTCCAAAGATAGGAAAGTCTACAAGTGAAGTTTGGGTTCTAGATCGTGCACCCACAAGTCACAGTTGCTTATTTAAGCTACTGTGGCTCAGAATGGTCGTGTGAAGCAGGTCAATGAGAGGGGGAGAGAGGGTGAAAAAAGAAAAGGAAAGGGAAAAGGGGTAGCCTGTTGCCATCTTTTGGCTTTGGCTTGATCCAAGCTTGAAATCTAGTACCCCAGAGGAAATGCAGCCCTTAATATAAATGCCAAATGAGGGCATTAGACAACCATTTAAAGAGAAAGATCATCCCAAGGGGGCAGAGGAATGTCTTTGCATGTTGAAAGCTAGCCTTTCCAGGAGAAGAGACCCTTTGGGCTTTCTTTGAGAAGGATAGGAATTTTCTCAGGATGAGAAGCCTGTCATGTCATGTCTGCCTATCTGCAGTCTGAAGTGATACAGTTCAGGCACTGGTTTAATACCTCAGGGAAAATCAGGCATGCACAAATGCTTCTTCCAAGAAAAATTTTGCAGCACAGAAGAGCTGCCTTTCAGGAGCCCAGCGGCTTTGTTCCAATCAACTTGCCCCTCACAGCCAGTTGGCATTCCATCTCCACTGAGCATGCTTAGTTCTGATTGCACTGAGCTTTCCCCAACCCAAAGGGTGCCTGTTCTTTTGTAAGCTTGAGGGTTCCCAAGTCTAATATTTTTGTCTTGTGAGTGGCTATTGCTGTTTGGACTACATAGGTGATGGTGCTCGCAACTGAATCGGAACCAGAATGCAGGATGTCTTTGCACCCTAAGCTTCCAGGCTTGGATAGAAGGAAACTAACAACATTCAACCCTGTTTCAAATAACAGCTGAGTCAGCCTCCATTTATATAACCTACCTTCCGCCTCTCTCCAGCCCAACTGTGGACAGAAATATACAGGAAGGAAGCCTTAGGTTTCATTCAGTTGGAGTTTGAAGCCATTCTTTAAACCTCACTGAAAAATAAATTGCTGAAACCTATCCATCTCCTCCCCTATTCATTTTTTGTCAATGGCCACCTTAACTGCAAACTTGTACTTTCATCAGGTCATAAAGATGGTAGTGGACCACCGGCAAGCTGAGACTGTGTGTTGACCAAAACAAAAATAAATAATAATTAAGGGATTCCAGACTACTTACTGAAGTATCAATGCTCCAAAATAGATTCTCTCTCAAATGAGACCTGAATTTATCAGTTTGTATTAAAGTGATCACTAAGCTTACTTTCCAGTCAAGGGTGCTTCCAGAAGGACAGCTCCTCACACTATCAAATAGAAGGCATTCTGTTGTTTCTCAATTAATTTTCTGTGGTTTAACAATGTGCATGTGTGAGGTATAAGAAGAAACAGCAAAACAAGAGGGTCTGAATGAAAGGCAAGGACACCCACACAAAAATAAAAAACTCTACAAATGAACAGGGCAAAGATGCCATAAAAACTTTGTCTGAAAGCACCTCCATTGAATGGGTTGTTTCATGGTTCTTCCCTCACCATCCCATAGTTGTTCCACTTTTTTTGTCCACAAGATGGTGCTGTGAACCCACCAGTCTCAAATCCTGCCTTTCATCTGTACAGTCTTGCGATCATACAGACATTGCTGGGTAAGATGAAAAGCTTTGTATAACCAGATGCGAGACATTTTGCACACTCTCCTGAACTTGGGAATTGAGTGGAACAGCCTCATATCATGATCTCTCCCTCCTCCTGCAAGAATTGGAAAGTCAACATGAATCACCTTGCTTATGTTAACAGGGAACTCAACTTAGAGCACTAGTGACAGAACCACAGAGTGGTGGTACAAGCAAAACACGCATTTTAGGTTGAATGTTGAGCTTCTCTTTAATATCTGGTATGTCTTTATCACCTTGGCAACTGAAATGCACCCAATACAATTTGATAAATAGCATTTAGGAAGTACAGCGGTTCTTCCCTCCAGTTGTGTTAGACTGCAACTCCTATCATTTCCAGCCTGGAGGACACCAGGATCTGGAAAACTCCTATAGACCACGGAAGCCGTATTTCACCAGACGAGGAAATTGTCCATCTAATCTGACACCATCTTCTCAAGAGCTGGTGATCATCTTTCAGCTTAAAGGCCAAATCAGTTTTGGTGATGCTCTTGGGGCCCACATTCCAGTGATGGCAGTGAGGAAGGCAAAAGTAGATGGAACTCAAATTATCAAAAATACCTGCATACTTCACCTTCCATCTCTTACCTGCAGATACTAAACATTTAGAAGAGACATTTCATCATTTTAGAATGGATGAAGCCCCTTGCAAAAGTTGGGAAACGATCTGTGGTGAGGGGAAATGGAGCAGAGTCAGCTGGAACAGCAATAAGCTGGACCTGGCCCCACAGAAGGCCAACCTGGATCACATGGGCGTGAGAGTCAATGCCCCTAGTCTACTTAGGCAAGCAACAGTCATCCAAAAATGATAGTCAGTGGCAAAAATACTGACAACACTGTACTGGAAAAGAGCAACACAGCTTCTATGAAACTTCGGCTTGCATTTGTCTGGAAAGAGTCTGCAACCCCATGTGTGCTTACCTGGAAGTAAGGTCCATTAAACTCAATGGGACTTACTTCTGAGCAAACATGTACAGGATTATGCTGTGAGG
This sequence comes from Varanus komodoensis, assembly GCF_004798865.1. Lineage (NCBI taxonomy): Eukaryota > Metazoa > Chordata > Lepidosauria > Squamata > Varanidae > Varanus > Varanus komodoensis. The sequence goes on from NW_025335438.1 coordinate 1,274,645, forward strand.
ATGTTAAAAAGTGGGGCAGGATGAGCCAGTTATATGAGTTTGAGGCAGAGGTTCTCTTCACTGGACGCATGGAAAGAATGAACGGTTAGGAGATTTTGGAAGGAGAGTCCATTGACAATCAGTATGTAACTACATTGCACAATAATGTCTGATTGGGCTTCATCACACATCTGGTCTTATATCATTTGTATATTACTACTACTACTACTACTACTACTAGTTTAGATGGACTGAACCATGTGGCTTTCTTCAGATAGGAACCAGCAGGGTGTAGTGGCTGGAGTGCTGGACTCGGGACCTAGAAGATCCAAGTTCTCAACCATGAAGCTCACTGGGCGACTTTGGGCCAGTCAGCCATTTTTACCTATCCCACCTCACAGGGTTGTTGTTCTGAGGCTAATAAGCTAACTAAGCTGCGTTGTGTTCCTCACAACAAGAAGAAAGGTGAGATACAAATGTAATGCTCACTAACTGAAAAAATAAAAGAGTCCCCCCCAAGTCATATACTAAAGGCTGCATTATAATAAGTTTTTCAAATTGTTGCCATCAATTCAAAATTATTTTCAATTCCTCATACACAAAATATCCCAAAGGGTTTCTAAACACACTGCTGGAAAATAGGCACAGTCCTATTTATTTTCTCCCATTGTTTCGTGTTCTTCACTCAGCACCTAGTTAAACTATAAAATTCACTGTCAGAAGTAGTGAGGGTCACCAATTTGGATAGCTTTAACAGGGAATTTGACAAATTTGTGGAGAACATTTGTGGAGATGTAACTAGTCCAGACAGTTCTATCACAAGCAGTATGCCTGTGTGCTGCATTTGCTGGTGAACACGGGCAGGGAGATGCTGTCGCATTCATGTCCTGCTTGTGGGCTCCTGTGGGCAGGTGTTTGGCCTCCCTGTGAACAGAACGATGGACCAGATGGACCCTTGGTCTGATCCAGCGTGGCTTTTCCGATGTTCTTACATTTCTGGGGTATATTCCTTGCAGTTGCCCACATGGAATAAAAACAATGAAGTCTGGTGACCACCTAGGTGCCCACAGCATGGCACTCCCGTGCACCCCACCCGTTTTGAATTCAAGTGGCATGAGTGTGATGTTCCAGCGCGGTCATGTGCCACAATTAGCTGTTGTCCAGAATGAGCAAAAGGGATATTTGCAGCATCTGCAAATATGTTGCACTGATCAGGACAGCCCTCTCCATATTTTAGGGGCTCCTCCCCAGTGCTTGCTCCAAGGTTCTGGGGGCTCTTGGGAAAGATACCCTAAACATGCTCTTCCCGACTAAAATTTCCTTCTTATCACTGCTGTCATCTGCTGCTCTTGTTCTCCTTCTCCTCATTCCTACCACTTCGTTTCATAGGCAGAGAGCCAGTGAGCAAGGCAGCTGTGCCATCATTTGCTCTTCCGTTCCACCCCCACCATTGCCTGGACCCCAGTGAGAGGCAGGTGAAGAAGCAGGCTCAACGGGGAAGAGGAAGCGCAAAAGCGGGACTCTTGTGTGGACTCCCAGCAGGCGCCCAACCACGCTACTTTGGGCTCTCTACTTAGGAGCCTATGACCAGTGACAGGTTTTCCCCACGTCTCGTGTGTTGCATAGTACGCGTCTGTAATTGTGAATTTCCCTTGCAGAGCTTTGGCTATTGGGTGTTTGCAAAATGAAACGGCACAAGCAAATGCTTCCACAAACACTTGCATGGTGGCAGGGCTTCATGCCATCAAGAACACGGCTTTTTCAGGAGCCCTGCTGTCACGAACATGCACTCTGCACATGGGCCTTTCTGTGTACAGATGACTGTCCGTGTGTGTGTTTCTGTATGCTTGGAGAAGAGCTGGACTTACTCTCATCCAAGAAACGTGTGCAATGAAAGGCGGCTGAGACATTGCATCATTTGGTTACAGCAGCTATGTTGAATCCTTATCTTCCGGAGGTGAGGGGGTGCATTCGCGGGGAGAGGGGGATGTTCCAGTGATAATGCAGTGGGAAATTAAGTGCTGCAGGCTGTTAAAATAGTTTGAAACTTAATCATCTGGTGTGCGCTAGGGAAGGCAGAAGAAAATGTCAATATAATATGATCCTGACTGATACGAGTTCATTTATTACAGGGACAGAAATTTTATTTTGCCGCAAAAGCAATGAAAAGGCAAGTGCTTTCATCAGTCAGAAACCAATGCAGCTTCTCCTCTTGAATTTATTTGAGATAAACAATGGGGCTGAAACTGTGACACATTTTCATGTCTCACCAGACATAAGCCCCACTGAGTTCATATTTAGACTGAAGAGCCCTATACGTTCCAACATTCACCAGCAAGCCATGATGGCAAGCATTTATTTATTTTCCATACCACCCAATAGCCAAGGCTCTCTGGGTGATTTACAACAGCACATTAAAAATACATATTAAAACATCATAAAAAATCTTATCATACAAAAATCTGGGAGCTTTCATAGGATTGCTTCCTGGGTTGCTAGAATAATGGATTTCTGCCTCAACAGGGTGTAGGACTAGCATTCCTCTGAGGTCCCTCCCAACTCTGTGATTCTAGTCATTTTAATGGGATCATCTGTAATTTGCATAGTATGACTAATAAAATAATACAATATCAAATAATGAAATAATTTAAAAACTCAAAGAAATGTTTGTCAATAAACCTTACTTCAGTAGTAGATCAAAGCCAAAAAATAGGCTTCATATATTTGTGCCCCTGCCTTATATGACGTGTACACACAACTTTTGCCACTGGCTGCAGCCCAAACCATTCCACTTACCTCCTTGGATCAAGAATGTGGAGGTGGTTGTGAGAATAGGCCCTGAAGCTAAGCTCTGAAAGAGTTATACCCCCTGAGGAACTGAGAAGCACAGACTCAGAAATGAATTCAGGAGAAGTGATTACACCATAATTTTAGAGATAATGCCTCATTTTGGGAATCGGCTGCAGGACAGATGGCCTCTAGAGTTAGCTGAGCAGCTGGGTAAATTACAAATGATAGTAAAACCAGGGGTTGAGTTTACATAGCTGGAGCCCCGAAGCAGAAATACAGATTATGACAAATTAATGGGAAGTGTGACATTCTCTGTACATGTAAATAAACACAGAATCTGAGAACCTCACTTTTCCCCAAGTGCTAGTAAATAAAAGTGTAACAGAGATCCCATGCAAACTAACCACATGCGTATAATTTTCCAGCCTTGTAGATCCCCTGTGTGAGATTTTCTGGTTTTATTGCTTCTTTGTTAAGGTTTACAAAGTGGAGAGCTGTTCTTTTCCCCCTCACCCTGAAACCAATCAATAGAGTGATTTCTTATGTAAAAGAAATCGCTGATGTTTCTGTGCCAGATTTAGTAGAAAAAAATGCACCGTTCCAAACATTCAACCTGTGTGTTGAATGTTTGCGTGTGTTGCGTGTAGTTTTTCTTGTATGTAAGTTAATAATATTGGGTCATCAATAGGCTTGCTGCAGCCCAAGTGATCCCCACAACCCTGCCACTGCCGATAATGTGGCTGATGGATGTCATTAGCTCCGGTTTAACTGGTACGTGGAATATTGTGGAACTGAGTTTAGTGAGCAAACATTTGCTTTTTCAAATTGTTGCCCAAGAGTCATTCATAGTATTTTAATATTTCTGCAAGTGATACATGAGCAAATAGTGACTGTGTGGTTGAAAAAGAAAGTTTTCGTTCCTTCCCTTTGGGAAGTAAAAAGCTGGTGAACCAAAAGAAGTCAAAGTCTTGAGAAACTACTTCAGAAATGGTCCTGATTTGCTGGGTGGAGTTCAAGAACGTTGTTAGTTCACATGGTAGAAGAACTCTGCCAGTTAAAATTCTTGTCGCTGTTTTTGCTGTCTCTAGAGCTTTACATAACAATCCACTGAGTTAACTGAATGAAAGAAATATGTGGCGAACAAATATTCATTATTTCCTGCATTTAAAAAGCACATTCAAGTGCAGGGCAGATACAGATTCATGGGCCATTGACCAAATGTCCCCAGGACTGTTGATACTTTAAGGGTACGATCCTGTGCATGCTTGGGCAGAACAAAGGTCCTACAACTCCCAGCATTCTCCAGCTTGCAAGTTGTATGGCCAGCTGTAGAGCATGCTTGTAGCTGTAGAACTTTATCCCTGAAACATGCATAGTCTTGCACCCTAAAAAACCTAGTGCTTGCTTGCTTGCTTGCTTGCTTGCTTGCTTGCTTGCTTGCTTGCTTGCTTGCTTGCGCTCTCTCTCTCTCTCTCTCTCTCTCTCTCTCTCTCTCTCTCTCTCTCTCTGGTTGAGTTCAAACAACTTAGTAACCCACACTCAGTTGCTGAATATGCACTGAACTGTAGGTTATAGCCAAAACATGGATCATCATATTGTCTGGACCCAGGCATACTAACAAACCATGGCTTGCCAACTGGAAGCAACACCGGAAGTGAACCCATGCTTTGTTGTTTGGCTGTAAATGGTGGTTTGTTCATGTTTCACAGACTGTATTTTTAGCAGAGCTGGGTTCAGACAACATGATAACCCATATTTCAGCAATCCATGGTTCAATAACAGTCCACACTCAAACCATAGTCAGCACTTGAGTGTGGGTTATTTTGTTGTCTGAACACTATGTGTGGGTGATAAAATCATAGCAACTACATCATGTTTACATTGGCTGCGCCATGAGATAAGAACTATAAAGTGTCCATCACCAGGTGCAAAGCCTTGCCATGTGAGCCCACCTTTGTAGGCTTCAAGGAGCTACAAATCTTGTTTTTCAAACAAACAGTTCTGACTTGTGATTCTGGAAATCAGTGTTGTCATTGAATTCTTTTTTACTGATCCATTTTTAAAGGGTATATTTATATTTGTTGTTAGATGTCTTGAAGGGTGGAAAAGGGGTATGTGTGTGTATCAAAGACAGGGATGTTGACACCAAGACACAGGGACCAAATCTGACAAGCCTGAGGTCCTCCATCCATCTTTCTGGGGTCCCCCAGATGGTTACGTCCTTCTACCCTAACTGTTAATCATTTGGTCATTTCCTTTGTCCTCCCCCATCCCCCAGTCACTTCCCAATAGGTTAAGGCAACACCCAAGGATCGAGTAAGGGTTGAACGGGGGTAAAGTTGTCCAAACAACCCATGATGAGAACCCACAGTGCATACTGTTCACCATCATTTGTTATCTCAGCTGGGTAGAGACAACTGGATAGCCCACATTTCAACAATAAGCCACAGTTCAGTGGCAACCCATACTTCACCCATGATCAATCCTTGCCTGTGAGATATTGAACTGTTTGAACCTAGCCAGTCAATGCTTTAAACTAAAATTGTTTGGTGTCAATGCAGTATGAAGCTCACCTTAGCTAACATGAGGAGAAAGCTGGGCATCCATGGTGGGAACTGGGCAAAGCAGAGAAAAAGGCTGTGGCTGAGTGGTAGAGAGTGCATCCCTTACATGGCAAATATCCCAGGTTTGATCCTGGTATCTCCAGGCAGGTCTGAGATGGAACCCAATCCATCACACCCACGAAAACTCTTATCAACCAGCATAATAAACAATTCTTAGCAAGGATCAGCATGGTGGAACAACCCAGTTACCAGTGTGCAAACTCCAATGGGACATCGAAGCCTTCACATGGGTTTATTTAAAAATCAACTGCATCTTGCTTGATTGCAAGCTTACAATGTATGGATGGTTTCCTTTTTTCTTATGTTTCAGTGGGAGAACGGCTTCTAAATTAAGACACTCCTGTGCAAGTGACACACAGAATTAGGGGATGGATCTATCTATCTATCTATCTATCTATCTATCTATCTGTCCCATGTCTACACTACCCAATAACCAAACCTCTCTGCACAGATAACAACAATGTAAAAACATTAATAAACAGCCTAAAATACATTATAAACATTAAAAAAACTTAAAGCTGCAGTATACATCACAAATAAAATAAAACCTACCAGCAGCACAAAGGTTTAAAATAGAATAAAGGATTTAAAACAAGAGAGAATTAAACTAAAATTCCTGGAAAAATAAGGGATTTATCTGGCTCCACAAAGAGTACAATTTAGGTGCTATGTGAGCCTGTCTGGGAAGTTTGTTCCACAACTGGGGTGCCACAACAGAAAAGGCCCTCTTCTTTGTACTTTGTACCCACCTGATATACTTTAGCAGGGGCTCTTACAGAATGGCTACTGGGGATGAATTTAGGATCTGGGCAGGTATATATGGAAGGAAATTGTACCCTTCAGGTACCTTGACCCGAAGCCAATTACACTTTAAATATTAGTATCATCCCTCTGACTAGGGTCCCAAAATGGGCTGATTGCCAGTGCAGATGGCAAAGTACTGCCTTAATCTGGTCTTAATCTTAATTAATCATGGTGGGCATGTCGTGAGTGGAGCCGGCTGGAGCCAGGGGTCAGACTAGATGGCCCGGGAGGCCCCTTCTGACTCGCGCTGTTTCTATGTTTCTGTGATCGTGCTGACCAGTCTGTTAGCAATCTTGTTGCTGTTTTGGACCACCTGAAATGTCTGGAACACTTTCAAAGGCACCCCCCCACATACACAATACTCTGAAATATTACCAGAGCATTACTTTACCAGAGTAAAGATTCAGTCAGTCTATTAGCCTGAGCTTCTAAAAGAGGCCCTGTGCCATCCAGTCCATTTGTGCCTCTCGTGATAGTCTGGGTCCCAGAGAACCTCAATCTAGGAACCTGATCATTTAGTGGGAGTGCAGCCTTCTTCAGAATAGGCTGACCAGTAGTCATCTGGGCAGGCAAACCATGCACTAAAAGCACCTCCATCTTGCTGGCCTAAGTCTCAGTTTATTGGTCCTCATCCAGTCCACTATTACCCAAGCATGGATTCAGAACAGCCAATGCCTCCGCTAGAGGAATGAGAGCTGGCATGCTGGTGACACCTCAGCCCACAGCTCAGGATAATTTCCCCCAGTGATATATGAAGATGTTAGACAGCATGAGGGATAAAACTGAGCCCTCTGGGACAGCATAACTGCCAAGGCACAGAGGAAATAATGCTCCAGCACACCTTCTAGAATTAGACACTTAATTAGGAGCAGAACCACTGCAGTGCAGAGCCTCCATCTCTCAACCCAGACAACCTATCCAAGAGGATACCATAGCTGAAGGTACCAAAAGCCACTGAGAAGTTCAAGAAATTCAACAGGGTCACATTCCCCTCTTCCTCTCTCAATCTGGTCATCTAAGAGGGTGACCAAGGCAGTTTCTGTTCCAAAGACTGGCCTGGAGCCAGATTGATCTAAATAATCCATTTCATTCAAGATTGCTTGGAGTTGAAAGGCAACTTCCCACTCAAGCATTTTGTTCGGGAAGGGAATGTGAGCTCCTGGCCTATAGTAGTCATAGCCATTCCTAGATTCCAGCCTAAACATCACTAGGGTTCGACGTCATCCACCTTACTGAGATCATCTCCGAGCCAAACCGTCACAAGGGCTTATGCACAAGACTGAGTGCCACTTCAGGCAAGACACACATCCTGGAGCAAGTTCAGTATTAGACATTGCTTAAAGCTCCCTCATAGCTTGCTAGGTGTCATAAATGTGCAGGTGCCACATTTACTCTGTACATTGTGATCCTGCCTTTCCCAAGCTGAAACCTTCCAGATGGTCTGAACTAAACGTTCCAACATTCATTGACCATACCGACTGGGGCTTACGAGAGTTAAAATCTAGAACATCTGGAGGGCATCAGGATAGAAAAGGCTGTGACATAACAGCTTGGGTTAATTCCACGAAGATCACAATGTCCACTTGTGCTCAAGAAGCCTGAGCACATCAACGATCAGCATGACGAGCACAGGGATAAGGCAAGGAGCAAAGAAGATGGGCCAGAACTTGGTGGCAGAACACCTGCTTTGCACAGAGCAGATTCCAGGTTCAGTCCTGCCTGAAAGCTGCTGCTGGGCAGCGTTGACAATACTGGGCTAGAGGGACCAATGTTTGACTCAGTGTAAAGCATCTCCCAACATATGCACTGCAGATGGACTTTCTTAGAGGACAGCACCAAGTATAAGAATGGGATAGATTCACCTGGCAAATCAGATCACTCAGATTTGGCAGGGTTGTGAACTCCAAATCACACAAAGGAGGTTATTTTTGTCACAGAGGCTCTGGAACTTCAGGGAAAGAAGAAATCAGGCCTGGCCCAGCGTTTAACAGAATGAGCAAGCTGCTCAGGGAGACTGATCTGAGCTGTCTTAAAAGAGCAGCAAATGGATAAGCATTTAGGGCACCATCCCCTGCATGTTTGTTATAAACCAGCAGAGAGCTTCAGCTATTGGGCAGTACAGAAACTAGACAGACAAAAATATCCTACAGCTCTCAGCATGCCCAGCCAGCCATGCTAAGCATGCATAAGATTCCACCTGCAATCTATTATTGTTGTATTTTTTATGCACAGAGGAAAGTGCTTGTTGGATTTTCAGTCCCACATGCCAAAACAACTTAGCCATGCTTGACTCAGCAGGGACGCCATTTGCTGCCTCCCCTTTGGCAGCAGAACATCTCGGGGTGGTGTTGGGAGAAAGGCCCTTTGTTTCCCAGTTGCTCAGGTAGAAGACTTTTCAAGCTTGAACTCTTCATTATCAGCAGAGAAAAAAAACCCAGGTGGATATTGGAAAGGAGACATCCCTATTCCAGCTGGACAGTTCTTATCTGCCTCTTTTTGGTCATCCATAGCCACTTGTGTCACCTGTCAACCTTTGACCATTCGTCTTATCCTAATTTGGTAGTGCCTGCTTGACTGGGCCGCCCCCCCCCCCCCACATGTTGGCTTTATAGATTTTTCAAAGAGCAAATACAGGTTTGGTAAGAGCCACCAGTGTATGTTTTAGCCACGGCCTTGACCAACAATCCTCTGTGTATGTGCAGAGCCTTGTCCTCCCTGGAAATCACGATGCTTCATTGCTTTTTAAAAGGTTTGCTTGCATGTTTATCCTGACTTATCCTGGATGTTTGGTATAGGCCACAACAGATTAAAAACCAAAGCTACAGAGTCAGCCCGAAGTTATAGCCGAAATATATGAATGAAGACACCCCACTGGTAATCAAAATTAAATCACGGTAATTTCACAGGCTGTCTCCATAGGGAGATTTTGTTAATCAGACTGCACAAGTGTGAAATTTGGGACCAAATTCAGCATCCTGAAAGAATCCAGTTAATTTGGGGTTGTGGTTTGCAACCAAACCCAGAAACAAGAAGATATACAAGAGGTTTTTAAAAAAAACCTAATAATTGCATGAACATAGTGTTAATGTGATCTGCACACTGGAAAGCAGGGGTGGATTCTGGTCCCTTTAAAAGAGGAAGCATACCTCATCCTAGGCTGAGCAGTCCGTTTCTTGACACACCTTAAGGTGTTGAAGGTACCTCCTGTACAGCACCCCTCAGCCAGTGTGGTGTTCTGGTCCGAGTGCCAGACTAGATCTGGAGGTCTAGGTTCTAGTCTCCAATTGGCCGTGAGGCTCAATGGGCAACTAAAGCCCCAAAAGGGAATCATTCATTGCCCCTAGACAGCAAGCCCCAGCAGACCCCATTCTACCTAAAGATATCTCTGGGTACTCACTGATGTAGTTTCAACCTTCTCCTGCCCACACTGTTTGCTTATTTTGATACCCTGGCCTAATTAATACATCTCCATCATGATCATCTAACTGCTACCCCAGCAGGTGGTATGGAGCAGGTAAAAATCCCAAAGCCACCAGACAGAAAGTGTTAGTGTTAAAAAACAAAACCCATCCCACTTCGACTTCCAGGTGACCAGCAAAGACCACACTACCGCTAGTGCACTAAGTAGGTGGGTATCTGTCGACAAAAGAAAGCACATGGGACAGGATGTGGGACAGACGTAAAATTCCCATAATGCTCCTTCAGCACCCTGCTGCACATGCCTGCTGGAGCAGTGCCTCCTTCTGGGGCAGCCCACAAAGCCACCCCTACTGCAAATGCCACTCAGCATGGGAGGGAGAATGTTTCTGGTTCTGAAGGCTGAGAAACAGCCTTGAAAGTGTGCAGGGAATACTCGAACCCCGAGACCTATCAAATGGGGCCAGGTGCAAAGCAGTGACTGAGGCAGGACAGACAGGTGCTAAGCATAAATGCACAGGGGCCTCTGAACACACACTCATGTCAGTGCTTGGACCAAGTTCACACAAGCCCTTTCACACAGCCCCAAATCTACCTCGTCCCCCTCGTCCCCCTCGTCCCACATTCTTTTCAATAACTTAGCGAAGGGGTGCCAATGTAGGCTGGACTGCAAATCACCCAAAGATCGATCAGTGAACCTTGATTTACTTTCTATCAACCCCTGATCTAGTCCAGCATTTCTGTTTCCCACAGTAGCCGGCCGAAGGAGGTTAGAAGCCCATTATCAAGGCAAGAGGGTAACGGCCCTCTGTTGCTCCTGTTCCTCAGCAACTGGTACCATTATGAAAACAATGTGGCCTCTAATCCTGGCCTAATATAAGCCATCATGACTGGTGGCCATTCATGGCCTTAACCCCACGAACACCTCTTAAAGCCAGACAAGTTGATGGACGTCACTGCAGCTTGCGGGAGGGAATTCCACTGCCTGTTCTGTCCTAAACGCTGGATTTGTCCACAAGTACCCAGAGAATCCAGGCTCGAGCATACTTTGTACTGGGTCCCTGCAAATTTGAGAAATACCTAAGGCCACCAAATGCAACCTAAGGACTACTTAAAGCTTTCTAATTCTTTCTCATTAGAATTATAGTTAAAATTCTAAAATGCCTCACATATGCAATGATGGAAGACATGTACATCTATAGGAAGGAAGAGATGCACATTTATAGGCATGTCATCCTACCTTAAATAGAAGTTTTCCGTGTAGGAAAATAATCACTGGCCATTAAACACGTTGTTTATTCGAGCATTTTAAAAGCATGCTCAGGTCGCCAGTCTTAAGGATGATGGGGCTGTAGAGCTTGGGGGCTCATGGAGAACAGCCCCCCTTCCACTCGCCATTCCTTAGTGCCAGGCTGGAAGTGCCTTCCTACTGGATTGCGCTCTAAACTGAGCCTGTCAATCGACGCATCCACATTTCCTGCCACAAGACCGTGATTCTTTCGATTCCAATTTCCAAGATTTTGCTTCAGCTGCACAGCTGCTGGAATAAACAAGCTGCCGTTTCGTCTCCTCCACACCCCTGCAGTCCTCTTCGGGGATTAATTCGACGAGGACCCAAACCTCACCAGGGGAACGTGGAAAGTGCCTGCTCCCTTCATTTCCCAGATAAGAGGCTCAACGTCCTCCTGCCCATTCTTACCCTAATCCGGATCAAGAGTCCTGCGCTTACCGAGCAGCCTGGCAGGAGGGCCAATTCAACAGATTTTGCCCGGCGCATCCCGAGCACACACTGCTGCCAAGTTGTCGAGGGAAGCGAGCGAGGGGCTCGAACGAAGCACTCTGCACATGCTCGACGGCACCCTCGCGCCCCAGCTCGTGCCCGCGCCCTCGCCGCCCCGCCCCCGCGCCTG
>NW_025335438.1:1286268-1346347 GCF_004798865.1 Varanus komodoensis
GCTCCCGCGCAGGCGAGGGCGCCCCGGCCGTGGCTGGCGCGCCGCTCGGGCTCCCCGTGGCCGCGGCGTGCTCCCCGCTGGGCTGGGCTGGGCTCCAAGGAAGGGGCGTGCGGGGCGCCGCGGCGTGGATGGCGTGGCGTGGCGTGGCGGGGGCGAGGCTTCGCGGGGAGGCCCAGGCGCGGGTGTGCGGACGGAGCGCCGACTCTCTCGCTTTCGACGTGCCGTCTTTTGATGTCTCGGTCGCATCGTTGTTAGAGCGGTGCTCTCTGATGGCCCGCTCAGAGCAGTAACCGACCTTTCGGTCTCATTTGACATTGCTGTCAGCCGCCTCGGTAAGTTCTGAAAGGGGGCATATAAATTACGGTAAATAAAGCATTCTGAAATTCTGCATCACTGCTCGTGGGCTTGAATATGGAAAGAGTCGCAGGGAAAGGTGAGAGAAGCCGAAGAGGTTGCTGACACGCATCTCCCCCGGGTGCTATAGGGAGAGGCAGTAGCGTGGCCACAAGGAGTATTCCTGGGTAGCAGAGAGCGGCTACCAGGACTTCGTTTTGGAGACTTTCTGGCTCCTGAGATCTATTCGGATGGCACCCTGAGGCAACGAAAGAAAAAGTCATTCCTTCCCCCCTTCCCGATGGTGGGCACTGCTCCCTTCTGAGACGATCTATAAATGAAACCTTTTTACAGCCCTCTGTGATCTGTAGCACTTTCAAATGCTTTGGAATGCAATCCTGTCACCACCTACCTGGGAGAAATCCCCGATGAAATAAATGCAGATTACTTCCGAGGATTGCACTGTATTGCTCACTCCTCCTTGCAGGGCGTGCCGGGTTCTCTGAAGCCAGGATTTCCCCGCTGATTCACCTGCCCGTGCAGCTGCTCAGGCCAGCTGGAACAGCCTGAATGGATCCCTCACCTTCTCCCCATCCCCTTCCTTCTTGGGGAGGCTTCCTGAATCCCTGCAAATGTGTATCTCCCTGATGAACGCTAAGGGAAGGAGCAGAGTGCACCACTCGCACACTCCTCTGGCTTTGGAAAGATGGGATACATGTATGGTTTGGCTTTTTTTATCCCCTCCGGAGAATACAGGGCTCCTGCTCCTGCCTCCCTGTAGTCCTTGCCACAACCTTCCCAGTCAGGTGGATTCCAGATAGACTGGACTACAACTCTTATTATCCCCAGCCAGTGTGGCCAATGAGTTGTAGCCCAGCACATGTGAGGGGGCGGGGGAGGGGGACAGGCAGGAAAATATGGGACAAGTTTATTTTCCCTAATTTATTCCCTAATTGCTAACCTCCAGATCTGTTGGACTGCAATTCCAAGAAATGCCACTAAGTAGGTTATGCTCAGGGATAATGGGTGCTGTAAGCCAACACATCTGGACAGTACCAAGTTAGGGCAGGTTGCATTAGGTGGTGGGAAAGAAATGGCTTATCCGGTAAGAACTCTAGGGCCAAGTGCAGATGCGAAGCCAGTCCTTTGTTCTGAATCTCTTTCTGTGCCTGGCTCCAGGGATGATGCCTTCAAGCACTTCTCTCCATCCCTTCTCGGTTCTCCTCATTCCCTTTCTGCCACCACAGCAGCGTAATCCTCTGTCCAGTTACTTGAAAGTAGGGCCCTGGGTTCTTTGAGAAGCTGCTGCAAAACTGGCTTTGATGGTTGTATTGGTTCAGTTTTCCTGCTTAGATCCATTTGACCTATATAAGAAGCTGGGGTGCTCATAATTAAATTGAAAAGTTATGTCAATTTATGCAAACCGTTCAGAGAACCATGAGGCTATTGCAAAGCTATGCGAAAGTGTTAAACAATAAGTTACATGACCCCTCTTTTTTACTTACTCCTGTGGGGGTGGGGTAATCCAGGACATTGAATCCAGGTTTGGTCCTACTGAAATGAATGGGATTTGGGTTACAGTAACACTACATATCACCCAGGTCTTGGAGATTTTATTAAGAATACGTGTCCTGCCTGCTCCCTATCATTCTGCTTGTGGCTGGGTGGGGAAGGGGTGTTTGCACTGCAAGCAACAACAAAAGGCAGGTAAAATCTCCTCCTCTGCAGACTGTGATTAACAGAAGGGGTACTTCCAAACAGTTCCTCTGCCCTAAGCACACGAGGGGGAGATTGAAAGAACCAGTCAGTCTATGATAGACTCAACTAGAAACCTTTGGGCAGAGGCTGTTTTAGGGACAAGCCGGGCAGGGCTGGAATCTTGTCTCCTGGAGGACATCTGCTATACTCCTCTGCTGTGCTGGGTACTAGATTCCCCTTGGATCTGATCTTCCCAGATTAACTGGCTTTCCTCCCACATCTTCAGCATCTCCTACTGCCCGAGGTTTTTTTCTGAAAGTAAATGCCCTCCTCTTTCCTGTCCATGCCCCCCCTTTTTGCAATGTCCTTAGGATACAGCACAGAGAGAAGGATATACACAGACATACACTATATGCAAATTTGTTGTCTCCCCACCTCTAAATACCTAGCAACACTTGTGCCATTGGGCATTTTAAGATGCAATCCTATAAACGTTTACACAGAAAAGGCTTCTGCATCTCTGAGTATTCCATAGAAAGCCAAGCTGTCCGGGGCATACTGAGCTGTGGGACTCTTCTTTTTTTGGTCTAAAGACGCATAGGATGGCAGCCCAAGGGAGAAATGGAAATAAAATCCCATTAAGAAATAAGATGTGCTGAACTTAGTGTACCTCCCGAGTCAACATGCTGGAGTTGTTGAACTTTTTTCCTGTCTAAGCATACACTGGATCGTGCCTTAGATTCTGGGCGTAAAGGTCTTGCACCCTCCCATGTCAGGTGGTGGTATGTTCAAAAAGTAGTACCCAAACAGTAGAATCCCACCTGGCAGTACCACACAAAGGGAAGTGTTGGAAGAAGTCAGTCTGCTCTGTGAAAGCCTCCAGCTTCGTCTGTCTGCCTTTACCCAGAGAAGGCAGACCAAAAAGTGGCCAGAACTGGGGCTTGGGAAGGAAGAGGCTGGGCCCCTTCATTCTGTTGTACCAGTTCAATGTACCAGAGCGAGGTCACTATTTTGAATTAATTAGCCGTCAGAAGGTGATAGGAAGGATTCTGGAAGTAACAATTCTCACATTGCGGATGGGGTGAAACCATGTTGATGCTTAAAAAATTATTTTATTTATTTTCAAACATTCCCAGCATGTAGTAAAACAACACCTCTGAAAAAGTTACTCTAGCCCACTTCCAGATGTGGTAGCACTGGACATGTAGGCAGCATTCCGAAATGCTACTCTCTCCACTCTGTTCATACAGTGACTACTTCATTAAGACAGAAAAAAAAATGCTCGTCTACATTTGGTTTAATTTCTGAGGAGGAGGCAAGGGACAGGGGGAGACAATGCCCCCCCCCAAAAAAGAAGGCCATTGGCTGTGCACTCCCAGTACTTTATACAATTAAAACAAAAGCAAAAAACAGGCTGTGGTCCTATCTACTAATTTAAAGGAAGTTCTAACAAATGTGGGTGGGCTTGCTTCCTCATTTGACTTACTTTCTTGTAAGGATTTGGTTGCACATGTGGACATAGGTATTAGTTACTTGCCAGCTACTGGTCCTCTCTGTAAAAAAGAAAGAAAAAATGCACTTCTTTCCATTTGGAGATGGTGGTTGTTTTAATGCCCCAGATGCAAGGCAAGCCCTAACATTAGGCAGAATGAAGCCTCAGGCAGCCAGTCTGGGGTACCATGAAAGGGCAGCAAATGGATTGTTGTTGCTTTCCAAATGTCATGTTGTATTTTTACCATGAGGGAATGGGTTAGAAGTGGTTGTGGGATTTTCCTTCTTAGGAGCCAAATTAAATAGGCCCTGTAACTTTGTGGTGGAGCGTGTGTGCAGGTAGCAAAACATCTTGAATTGCCCTCTTATGAAGAATAAAAAGGAATTGGTACAAATGCACCTTCTTGCTCTCTCTTGCTATTCACAATCCAGTCCTAAGCATACTTTACTTTTACAGGAAACAGGAATGGCTATGTGCAAATTATAGGACAGAGACATGGATGGCTTGAAAGATGTGTGGGCCTTAGTTGGTCATTTTCCCCTTGTGCATCTGAAATGGAGACCCTCCAGGGTGCTTTGCCTTTGGCTGAAGAAGCTCTATCAAATGCAGAACTGAATGCATGTTCAGTCAGACAAAAACGGCCTGGGGTTGTGCATACTGGGAGCTGTAGGCCCTTTCTGTCTGCCTAAGCAATCATGGGAGTGAACTCTTAACTGCACTCTCTTGCTCCCCATGCCATCCAGCCTTCCATGGTGCCCTCTTGATATTTTGTACTACAGTTCCCAGCATTCTGGACCATTGGCCATCCAGTTTGGGCCTGATGGGAATTGGAGTCCCAAACATCTGGAAGGAAAAAGTAGTCTCCCTGGTTTGAGATTGGATTTTACTTCCATGCAGAGCTGTTAGACCTAGATGCTTATTGTTTTGTTGATTGAGATTTTGGTCTGGAGTACTTGAGGAAGCAATTAAAGTGCTCCTATGCTTCCACCTGGTCCTTCTGGTAAGCTGCTAATAATTGCACACCATTTCTTACTCCTTCAACTGGCTCCTGTAATCATGATGATAGTAGGCTTTGTCCAATGTTGCTCTAACAGAAGTCCCATTCATTGCAATGACCCTGCTCTAAGTAGGACTAACTTCAGAAAAAGTCTACTGATGAGAAGTAATGATGAACTGGATTCACTACAGACCCACTGAGATTAACAGGAGTCAAGGCATAACCCATTCATTTCAGTTAGTTTACTCCAGCTGAGGGTGTTGTCCCATGTTAGCCCCACCTAAAGCAGATCCACTGGAACGAATGAGATTCAACTGACAACCCAATTCATTTCAGTGGGTCTGCTCTACATAAGACTAAACAAGGGGTGCTGCCCTAGATCCAGATCCAGATCCCAAATAACAATAATAATTAAAATTTAAAATGTAATTTAAATACTCTCCATGGGGGCCAGAGGAAATACCACACAAAGTGAAAAGGCCTGGCCTTCCCAGAACACACTTCTGCAAAGCCTTTCCCCAGCTGCCGAAGAGCCATTCCTGTCCTGGCTGTGACTGTGCAGGCGGCTGGTGTTTCTTTGCCTGACACCAGGAGGGGGACCTTGCGGGGGGCTTTTGAAAGGCCTCTCCTGGAGTGCCCACATCTCCTTGCTCCTTGAGATTCAGTGCAGCTTGACGAGGGAAGAGTGAGGAACAGGCATCCTTGCTGGGGAATGGGATGGGACCTCTCCCGATCCACTGGAAAACTGGGGAATGGAGGAGCAAGAGGAGGGCAGGGAAAGAGCCTTCTGCAGGGAGGTAAAACCTGGGGGCTGTGGACATGGCGTAAAGCCTCAAGAGGTGGCTTGAATGAGCCTCAGCGAAAAGGAACAAAAGGCAACCACCTAAAGCAAGTCGCAAGCTTGTACTCTTTAAATCGCTGGCTAAGGGTACAATCCTGCACAATCCTATGGCTGGCTGGGACATGCTGGGAGCGCAGGACTTTATCTATCCAAGCATGCATCAGGTTACTTCCTTAACACTCTTTCATCATCATAGTCTGAAGAAAGGAATCGGATGGCATCACACCTGCATGCATCTCCTCTCACAAAAGTATGAAAGATTAACAATGCCATTGACTTGCTATAATAAGGTAAACAACTTGTTCTAATCAGGTAACTTGGTGGGATGGTGTCTTCTCTGTCCTCCTTTACTCTCTCTTCCATGAATTCCACACTTGTCCTTGATTTGGAAGCCAGCCTAGGTCATGCAAGGGAAACAAGCTTTAATGGGAATCCATATCTGGAAAATAAGAGCACCAGAATAACTGTTCTGGATCAGATCAAGTATCCATCTGCTCCAGCATTATTTTCAACTAGCAGCCCACAGGAATCCACAAGCGGAACATGAATGCCACTGCCTCTTGCTGCCCAAGATCCCCAACAACTGGTACATATGGACATGGGACCTCTGATACTAAAGGAGCACATAGCCAGCAGAACTAGTAGCCCTTGATATCCTTCTCCTCCATGAATGTGTCCAGATCCCCTCTAAAGCCATTCAAATTGGTGGAAGTGAATTCTACAATTTAACTAGGTGCTGCATGAAGAGGCACTTCCTTTTATTTGTCCTGTATTACTCACCATTTCATGGGATGGCCTTGGGTTCCAGTCTTATGAGAGAGGAAGGAAAATGCCTCCCTGTTCACTTTCTCTGCACCATGCATAATGCTGAACACCTTCCTTATGCACGAATTCCAGCTGTTGCAAGCTTTCCTTGCAGGGAAGTTGTTCCAACCCCTGGATCATCTGAGCCATCCCTTTCAGCATTTTTCTAACTCTACCAAAGCTTTTGTCAGGTGCCATGACCAGAGCTAGGGTGGCTGCCCCATAGATTGGATAAGGGGAGGATGGTCTCCAGAATCCCTGGGTCTTTGCCTAGGGCTGTGATCCTCCTACTGTTTTTCTGTGAATTGAATGGCTCTTTCCCAGATATATCATCACTATCCCTAGTTGGAGCCAGACTTAGCCACACTTAAAATAAATCCAGTGGTGTAGCTGACTAAGTTTGGCTTCCGCCCTGAATTGGAATAACTTAGAAATGCTCTGTTGTTAAGCGACAATCCTGTCTATTCCTGTACTTGAGCGTAAAGCCTGTTGAACTCAATGGAGCTTATTTCTGAAACATGCATAAGTTTGTGTTCTTACTCTCTTATTGCACAGTTATTGCATTTAGCTATGGCAAATACTAGAATTTTGTATAGAATCTTGTATAGACAGCCTTCCCGATCACCAAATCCCATGAAACCCTAGTGGCAATTCATTCCTGCAGGTATAAGTGCTGCATGGCCTGCAACTTCGATATAGTTTGGAAAATAAAATATGAAAAGTATCCCCAAGAGATGTCTTAAGGGTTGTCTTAAGAGACGTCTTAAGAGATTTGCTTACAGTTCTGATTCTTTCCACTGAATTTTCAAAGGGTGGATTGCAGCATATAAGCCCAGAATCCCCAAAACTGCTCCCCTTCCTTGAAAGTGAGTTCTGTTGCATCCCATGGCACTGTCTTAGAATTTCTAAAATCCACAGCTGGTTGACCGACCAACCAACCAAAATGACACAAAAATGTGCAAGCCTTTGACTTCTCCACAGTCCATCAGGTTAAGCAAATGTTCAGTGGATCCTTAATAAAGCTACGCCATTGGTACGGGTGGGGTTGGAGGACAGGAAAGCTCAAGGTTAAGGAAAGCATGGGCTCACACCTGTCCTACTGAGCCAAATTGTTTTGTTCAAGCCCCATGAGAAAGCAGTCTTGTGTGCATTTACTGAGAACTAGGTTCTGCCAAGCTCACTGGCAGAATGAACACACACACGGGATTGGAACGGTGGGATCCCTTTTGGCTGCAGTCTTATACTTAACTAACTGGGGAGTAAGTTCAGCAGGAATTGCTTCTGAGTAAACTTGCTTGGGTCTTAAATCATTGCATGCTTTCTCCCACCTTCAAACAAGAAGTCAGTATGAATCCACCCAACAATTAAGTGCTTTAAGAACATCAGAGAAATCTTGACTGTCCAGAATAGTTTCTGTGACAAAAACAAAGAAAAGCATGTGGGTGGGAGGGGGCTCAGGGTGGAAGCACAAAGGCTTGAATTATATGATGCAGCAGGACAGATCCAATTCCATCAAGTAAATCCTATAGACCCCCAGCTACCACCCTTAAACTGCTTTCTTGTAACTTAAAGTCACACTGAAATCAATGGCACATAATTCTGCATTAATGGTTTTGGAAGGAAGGAATTGGGATCACTTCTCAGTGCCCCTTCCCCTGTAGGGCTGGGGGATCATTCACAGTTCAGGGCTGAATATTTCCAGTTAAGAGTAAGCAGAATGGGAGAGGGGAGGAGAAACCCACTGCCTGAAAAAGCCCACTGCTGCTTTGCGGAACTGCCCCAAGCCCGACTGAATTTAAGGCACAAGAGCTGGGTGGGTTTCTGTGGTGTGACAGGGGGCGTCAGTGCCATGCAACCAAGGCTGATCCTTAGCACCTTTCTTTCTTAAGAAGCACAGGTGGGCTTATTCATAGGTAAGTGTGCACAGGTGAACCACACCACCTTTGGCATATCTGGGTTGAGAGGAGAAGCTCAGAGAGACACATAGGCTTATTTCCAGAGTAAGGCTGGTGCCTGCTGGCTGTTGGTGGTGAGAAGACATGCTTAGTGAAAGCCAGAACAGACATTGGTCCTGAATCCTAGAGAGTCCTCTAACATCTCACAACACAGATCTGTTAGATACAGGTTTAAAGTAATCTAGTTTTATTTCTTAAACTTTTAGGCAATACCTTTGTTAGGATGGACCAAAATGCCACAAAACATTGTGTAGCTTTTGAACATTTCAAAAGCTGATATAAGGGGCAGGGGATGGGGAAGAAACAGGAAAATTCAAAAATAAGGCTGTCTTCTAGCCATGAAGGCTGCCTGCCTGATGTTCCTTTCTGGTGTTTCAAACGCATTTTTAAGAACTGCCTATTTCACTTTTCCCCTTCGCCTCATCAAATTGGTTAGTAAATTCTGTCAAAAGATAAATAAGATTTGACATACAATTTTACCATTCTTATGACACCTTGCATGTGGTTTGTAAGTCCCTAACACATTTATGGATTCAACCAGTCTTTGTAGGTCACAAGAGAAAGAGGAAAAATCATGTTCATCCAATCAGATTCAAAGTGGTTATGAAATAACTCATATGGTTGGCATTTTGAGCAAACGGAATAGGTTCAGGCAATCATGCAAGTGAATATTTGCTTGCTTGCTTGCTTGCTTGCTTGTCTTTGGTTGCTGAACCTTTGAAAGGGGCGCTCCTTGAAAGCTTCTCTCACAAATGATGAACTTTCCTGACCGTCTGTTGTGACATGCCGAAGAGGGCTTAATCAGGACGGATGGAGCCAGTCGGGGGCAGAAGTCAAAGCGGTTAGTCTAAACCATGAAAGAGGGAGAGCAAAAGAGAGGCAGACAGGCACGTTCGTAAGTCTGACCGACCGTCCAAGTGTATCAATCAGTCCTGGATCTTCCCTTCAGTGATGCGAGGCATGTGTGGGACTTATGCATAGCCACGCTTAAAATATATCGTGTTGGTTGTTTAAAGTTAGAAGGAAAACAGAAAAGCAAAGATCAGCAACTGCAGTAATAACAGCAACAACAAATAGAAGCGTGCCTCTAGTCTTACGTCTGAGTAAGTTAGTTCCACTCGATACCATGGCATTTACCCTCTAGCAAGCCGGCATAAGGTTTGCCATTTTAAGGGTGGAGAAATGTGGCCCTCAAATCTACAAAACTTTTGAAAAATAAAATTCTGGTGGGATTAGGGTTCTGCAAATAGGACCTTCAATAAAAGTGCCAGGGGGCAGTGGGGGGAAGGAAAAGGGGATTTACATCGATCCGATACTTACTCGTAGGGAATTAAGACTGGCTTTCTTCTTGATCTAGGCTCCTTTAATGGGGAGGGGCGTTTTATTTCAATAGCCTTTCGAAATGGGTTCCATCGAAACCGAGGGGGTTGGCGCACTCCGTTTCCTTGCCCCTTCGCTTCCCCAGGGTGGGTGCGTGCACCTGCGGCCCCAGAGGAGGCCCACTGGCGTGCCAGTCCCAAAGGAGACGCTGCAGCCCCCCCGGCGCCCAGCCACGCCGCTCGCTTGAGGGTAAAGCCTTCCGAGCACCGCTGGGAGCAGGTCCGCGTCGGCGCCACCATCGCAAGAGCGAGCGCAAATGGAGATGCTCAGATGCGTCTTCCTTGTCCCGTCGCTCGCCCGCTCGCCGCGTGGCCGTTCGCAGAGATGGAGAAGAAAACCTTGAGAAAAAGAGAGGTTTCACGAGACAGATCGGTAGCTGCGAGAGTCGTCCCCCCAGCGGGCTTCGAGTCGAAAGACGCCCTGCCGGCTCCCGGGAATTCCAAATCTAGCATCCGCGCAATTGTGCACCTAGCTCTTCAGGGCGGCCTCTAATGGCATTAAGCGCCACCCCATCCAGATTCATTAGGGTTTCCCCTCCCCTCCTTCAGGGCTCATACAGACTGCTAGGCCGGCACGCAGGGAGCGCTTTCGTATTGCAGGACAGACGTGCTCGTCTGTATCGCCCTGGCAAGCTGGAAGGAGAACGGAGTCCCCTGCCGGTTCCTTCCAAGAGCCGAAGGCGGCGTGCCTCTCGGAGCAGTGGGGTTGGGCTGAATCTCACAGCCGGGGGAAGCGGGAGACAGTCTGGCATGGGAGCACTTTGTTCTCCCTGCCCTGCTCACGCAGCAGCGGTGGGTGGGCAGGGCTGCACAACCACGTGTGAACGCATGCTGCTAAACTCAGTGAAGAAGGGAGACTTGGGTCGCCCACCTGTCTTGCCTGCCCTTTCCATGGCTCGATGGCGTTTGACCCAGTTTCTACCCAGCCAACACAGTTGCCCTGCTGAGCCACAGCCTGTGATCGGGCCAGTTACCAACGCCCATTTGCCAGATGCTTCCAGGAAGCCACTGACCAGTCACTGCGACCTTGCAGAGCGCTCCCAGAGCCTAGCAATCGGAGGCATTGGCCTATGTTTGCATGTGGCAGCTCTGTTAGGAGCCACGGCTAACAGTCATTGATTAGATGCCCGTGGATGAATGCGTCGCTTTAAAGGAGCAGAGAAAGAGGGCATAAGAAGATGGTGCAGTTGCCACTGATTAAAGGCTCAAACCAGTGCATCTTTAGAGCAAAACAAATCCTGCAACTCCCAGCATCCCCCAGCCACCCATTCTGAAAATCACTGGACTTTTTTTCCTATCCAAACACTCATTAGGATTCCACCTTAATACAATCTGGCGCCCTCCAGTTGTGTTGGACGATGACTGTGATCATAAACGATGGAAATTGCAATCCAAAACTGCTGGAAGTCAACAGATTGAGGAAGGCTGGATTATAACTATATAGCTTGTCATATTTTGATTAAAAAATAATTGTTTTTAAATTGGGCTTCTTGGGAAGTTATAAAGCACAAACAGGCAATGCTTAGCTTCAGAGGGACACACATACAAAGCAAAGGTGTATTCACTCATTTGTGTCTTTAAGAAAGAAGAGGCATGGCTTAATAAGAGGGTGGTACTAAATGGGGTGGTTAAAGGAGGTAGGTTAGAGGCACAGCCATCAGCCATACACACAAACCCACCATTTGTATGAGCACTTGTCTTTAAACTGCACTGGTTCCCATCGACCTGTTCAAATGGGAAATGACTTCCAAGTTAGGGTGTTGACAACTGCAGTTACTCAGTAAATGCACACTTCTTTGCTAGTGCTATTTCA
Source organism: Varanus komodoensis (assembly GCF_004798865.1). Classification (NCBI taxonomy): domain Eukaryota; kingdom Metazoa; phylum Chordata; class Lepidosauria; order Squamata; family Varanidae; genus Varanus; species Varanus komodoensis. Next base: position 1,297,581 of record NW_025335438.1, read on the forward strand.
TGGGACCAATGAAAGAGCACTAGCAAAATACTAGTGTTACTCTGCTCTATACTCTAGCAGTGTTATCCTGTGTATCTGCTCAGAATTAAGTCCCACTGCATTTGTTGAGGCTTACCACCAGGTGAATGAATAGAAGATTGTAACCTGAATCTTGGCCCATTCTAACGGGATTTCTTTGTCACTGGAGTGAATACTCCTTTCAAAAGGAACACTGCATTAGTTGTGGATAAGGCCATGTTCTTTGTCATCAGACTCAGAGAAGCACTAATTTTAAGGAAATCTCTTTGCAAGTATATGGGCTTAGTGCTGAAGTGTCAGAGTATTTCAAAACACATGGTAGTGGTGACTTATCACTAACTAGAACCATCAAAACAGAGATTGCAGCCTTAAAATAAAATCAGGAGTCAGGGAACTGTTTCTTCCAATGGGCAAAAAGACACTGCGTATTTAGTTGTTACTTAATGTGTTCATGGAATGAGTGTGACAGCAGGACCCTTGCTTGACCACTGGCTGAAATAAGTCTCCTCTTTCCAAGACAAATGTGTTCAAGTAACTACTTCCTTCTCTCTACCTTGTCGGGGTGCCCTAAATGTCCCGCTAGGCAGTGCTGAAGCTAGCGGAAGTGAGCTCCATTTTTTTTCTGTAGTTGTGAAGTTCCTACAATTTAAGTGAGTTTAAAATGAAAATCTACAGAGGCTCAGAGTTGTTATTCTGGTTGCTCTAACATATAGAAACAGTTGTAAGGCACAGAGTATGGCTGGCAGTATATGAAGAGAAATGTGTGCATCACAGCTGAAGGAATCCATGTGACCAGCTCAACTCTCCCACTCGCATAAGACCAGCTAAGGCACAATCCTATGGATGTTTAGACAGAAACCCCCCCTATAATTCCCAGCATTTCCTGCCCTAGGCACTTGTGTACCAGGGACAGTTCTGCCAGAAAGAGCCAAAGTGAGACACTGGTTTGGAAGTGAGATCCGGGAGAAATAGGTACAAATCCCCTTTGACATCAATTCCAAACCATGCTAGCATGAATGAGGTACTCAAAACCAAAGTGTTAAGGCGCAAAAGCAACGTGCCGACTCAAAAGTAAGCCTCATTTCAGCAGCTTTGCCTAGCAGATATAGTGGTTCAGGTTCTTGGCTGTAAAACCAGAATTTTGCATGATGTGACTTACAGTCCAGTGGTTCTGAAGGACAGCAGGTTGGAAAAGGCTGGTTTACAATCTGACAAGGCTGTTGTTCTCAGGTCATTTTGTGTGTCTACAGGTTTGTAGTCTTATGCGCAAGTTGTACAGCACTCAGAACCGAGTAAACATTAACAGGGATGGGTCAGAGCCATGCTTGTGGAATCTGGTTGAGATTTGGGTCAAGTCTCAAGCTGAATGAATCTCCGATAGTGAAATCTGAGGAGAAACATACATTACATTCAAGGGTATTTACTTCCAGGAAAGTGCACAGGATTGCAGCCTCAGGAAGCTTTATTTTAACTGGAATATAAAATGATGAACTACCACACAGAGTGATTTCTTATTTTCTTTAGTCCAGTGAGGTTATTCTGTGTGGTACCCCAGAAGTCATTTACAAATAGAATGTGGGTTTAGATTTGAGGCATGTGTACTGCTACTTATATAAAATGTATTTAAGTATATTAATTTGATCTGAATATGAGATAACCATCATTTGTTCCTCAATAGCCCAGTAAGTGAAATTGTATTTTAACAGTATCCTTGCTAAGAAGCAAGTCATACCGAGTTCAACAGAACTCACCCCAAAATCAGTGTCTTTTGCACTGTAGCTTCAAATATTATTGCACAGTGAGTTTCATAGTATATCATATAATTAAAATAAGATATATTACAAGAACAAACCCATGCTTACTTTGTTTTCTACACATGTAGTATGAGAAGAGATCAAGGAACTGAAATTGCCCTTATTGTACAAAGACCAGAGACTTTTGTAAAATGGAAGCTGGCAATTTGGAGATTATGGCCCAGTGTGGAAGAAGGTGCCAAATACCCCTCCTTTTTCCCTACCTGTGGATGCCCACATGCCTGCCCTATTAACTTTCCTTGCAAATATAAAGTTATTTATCTGTTGCAAGGACATAATGTCATTACTGTTCGACAATTTCATCTTCATCATCATCATCATGCACCTGGGGGATAATCTGGAAGTTGGCAGGGATACCAGGCTTTAGGCCAGTCATGATCAGGCAGTTGTTAATGTAAGGTGAGATAAATCCAAGGGGGCAGAGAGAGAGGGACTGGGGGATGGGGAGAAGAGGGATGAGTCTATTTCAGTTCCTTATTCTGATCATTTCTGTAGTTCTGTACGTTACAGGACAAGCAAGAATCAGCATGGTCTTGAGCTCATCACTCTCTTCTTTGGCTCCACCTACCTTACAGGGTGGTTGGAATGATAAAATGGAGAAACCTTAAGAACAGCATATGAAAGCCATACAGTGCAATCCTATTCGTGTTTACTTAGAAATAAGTCCCGTTCCATGTACAGGACTGCAGCCATAATTAGTAAGGAAAGGACCTGGATCAGGAACCACCTTCAGTGCAATGAAAAGGTGGGCCAGGCTGGCAGCTCTGCAAGTTTAACTCTTCTTGGAATACAGTGGGATTCCTGAGGAACTACAAATTAAGGCTGCAATCATATACTTATTGTCCTGGGAATAAGTCTTATTGAACTTAAGTAAACATACTTACATTGCTCTGAAAATGTAGAACTTCTGCACACACTTTACTGAGCAACCATGTGGAAGATTAGCATGTATATTCATTCCCCCCCCCCATCCCCCATCTTCCACTGCAAGGCACCAGGAGGAGTACACTAAGAACATCCCCGAACAAGAATGGCCCGGTATGTGACTGATCTCCATCTCTATTGGCTGAGGACCCTAAATCCCTCCCCTTGAGTGGTCTGTTATGTTTATAAGGTGGCCCTTTCTTGAGTGTATTGCAGAAACCTCTAAGCACCAAGCAGTCTCCTTTGGCTTAGTAGAACTGGAAATCACTGTGACAGAAATGTTGTCTCCCATTACTCAGAAGCAGGAGCAGTTGGACTTAGAATAAATTAAACTATCCTGAATAAAAATGTATAGGATTTTGACTGTAAAACTAGAATTTTGCATGCAGTAGAGGATGTATTTCTATATGGGCATCTGGCCAGGTCTTCTGTAAATTCTTTGGTTGTGCTGATTCCAGACAAAGCATCAAAAGGCACCCAAGAGTGAAATCCACAGCTTCCTGGAGTTGATTGCAGGGGGTGTTATCTAATGTTAATCCTTAGAGCAGAACCATTAAAATGGATGCATTTAAGACAGACTAACATTGGATAAAACCCAGGATTTTTAATTCAACTCAGGATATTTAATTCAGTCCTGGGGAATCTTGTAGCCTGTGATGGTGATGGTCATCTACTTCCATCCTCTCTATTGGGCAGGCTGGCTGGGGCTGATAGAAAACGGAGTCAACAATATCTAGAGGGCAACCACAACCTGATTTTAACTGATTTGAAGGTGTGAATGCTGGACTATTTTAGGGGAGCAACAGAACATGAAAAGTAACAATATTTTTGGCAAGTCTGAAATCAAATATCCTGTCATGCCTCCTATCTTCCCTAGAATTCCAAAAGCCTTTCAACCAGTATTCTTACCTTGTGAAATATTTTTACCTTAGGAATACTAGCAATAACCTTCACTATGAATAACTAACCGGGACTTTCGTGTCCATTTCGGTCTGTCTTTCTCAGCTTGAGCTGCAGCGTAGGTTCTATGGTGACACTTTTACTATCGAAATATATACAGATTTTTACTAGCTCTTGGGGGAAACCCAGAGGCTGGGGGGAATTTTCGTATTTGCTGGCTTGTAAACCATTTTTATTGGAAAGCATCTAAGGGGGAGGGAGAGTTCTGGTTTGCCTTTCGCAGCCTACACTTTGTACACTGATTCTATCAAAAGAAAGAAACCCACTTTTTCAGAGTGTACGTGTAATGCCCTTTCCACCTACCCTTTTCTGATCAGATTTTCTCAAAACAAAACAAGAGATGGTAGCACTAGCGACTTGAACACCCTGATTATATTTTAACGAAGTTTGGATGGGTGGACACACAGCTTTTAGCTGAGAATCTCATGGCTTCTAACTCCCCCCTCCCCCATTGCACTACCCTAGACTGCTGGAAGAACTAAGGGAATGACCCACAGGAATGTGCCCTAAGTCATTTGATCTGAAGCGCCATGCAAAGTATGTTAGGATGCAATCCTATGCATGTTTAGACAGGGACAAAGGCATATAATGTATAAAAAAGCATGTCAGGTCTTTTAAAAATCTAAATGTGCATAGGATTGCAACCTGAGAACTCTTAACACCTTTATGGGCATGGAAGCAGCAACTGAAGATAACTTTCAAGTAAAGAAGCTGATGGTAAAGGATATTAAAACACTTCACCCAGATCAAGCATGGGGGTCTTCTGACTCTTGTTGGTTTCACATCATCCCTAGCCAGTGGAGGATAATGGGAGTTGTAGTCCAACGTCTGAAGGGTCACCTGTTCCCCACTCCTGACAAGGGATCTGGACCAATAGAGTGCCATCTACCTTTACATTCACTGGAGGCAAAGCTGTTGGTTTCAAGCATAAATCCCTCTGATTTTGACCTTAACTTGGAGGACCCACTTTTGAGAAGCATGTTTAAGGCATGGTACAACTCCGGTTTCTTGAGACCCCTCTCCCTTTTCCCTCATGTAAGGGTGGGCGTCTGGGCTGCTGAAGAGGTCAAATGTACGCGGGCAAGGCCGCCCCCTCCTCACCCATCCCGGTCCCCTGGACGTTCGCCCCTTAATAAGCGGTGGAACTGACTGCAATTATGCGTTTTATCTTGCAGACGATCTTTCGCCCAGCGCTTTAAGGAGACAGAAGTATTTGTTTGATGTATCGACCCTCTCAGACAACGAGGAGCTGGTGGGAGCGGAGCTGCGGCTCTTTCGCAAAGCCCCTGGCGATCATTTCTCCAAGGCTCAGACAGGCCTGGCCCATTTGCAGGTCTCGCCTTGCCTTTCGGGCCGCCTCTTGGACTCCAGGACTCTGGACCTGCAGGAGGCGGCGTCTGCCCGGGCCGGTGGTGACTGGGAGGTGTTTGATGTGCGGCAAGCTCTGCAGCCTCACCAACTCTGGAAGCAGCAGCAGCAGTTTTGCCTGGAGTTGCGAGCCGTCGCGGGGACTCGAACTCAGCAGCAGCTGCTGGACCTGCGCAGTCTGGGCCTGGGGCGCGGCGCGCGAGCGCAGCAGGAGAAGGCGCTGCTCGTGGCTTTCACCAAGTCGAAGCAGAAGAATCTCTTCGCGGAGTTGCGCCAAGAGCTGGGGGCGCAGCAGCGGAGCGCGCATGCGCCCTCCTCGCCGGAGTCAACGGCGGCCGTGAAGCTGCGCCTCAAGAGCCGCCGGATGAGGCGCACGGCTTACAACAACCGCCACGGCAAGCGGCACGGCAAGAAAGCGCGGCTGCGGTGCAGCAAGAAAGCCCTGCACGTGAACTTCAAAGAGCTGGGCTGGGATGACTGGATTATCGCTCCTCTGGAGTACGAGGCGTACCACTGCGAGGGCGTGTGTGACTTCCCGCTGCGCTCGCACCTGGAGCCCACGAACCACGCCATCATCCAGACCCTCATGAACTCCATGGACCCGGGATCCACGCCCCCCAGCTGCTGCGTGCCCACCAAGCTGACGCCCATCAGCATTCTCTACACCGACGCGGGCAACAACGTCGTCTACAAGCAGTACGAGGATATGGTGGTCGAGTCCTGCGGCTGCAGGTAGCCCCGTGCTTCCCGGCGCCCCCCGGAGGGGAAACAAGGAAGTAGCAGCAGCAGCAGGGAACTCGAGGGAGAACGCACGCTGGACTCTCCAGGGCTGGCTTTCAGGGAAAGGGAATCCGAGGAGGCGATCGCTCGGCGTGGCAGCGGCTTGCCAGCGCTTGGGAAAGCCCTCCCGGAAGGAGGCGTTCGGAGCAAGAGAGGGAACGAGCGCGAGCAGCTCCCGCAAGCGCTCCGCCCACGGTGCCGAGGTCCCCACGTGGGGAGGCACGAAGCGGCTGGCCGGAGATGCGCCTGGGCTCTCGCTGGACCGTAAGAGTTCAGGTTCCAGCCCGTTGCGAGGGGGAGCGGGAGGCGAGAAGGCAGCAGTCCAGGGAGCTTCGGGGCTCCCGCGCCCAGGCAAAGGAGCAGTCGGTCGCCTGAACGAGGACTTCTGATCCGAAAACGCGTGGCATGCATGGATCGAGAGAAGAGGGCTCCTAGCTGCTGTGGGCTTTCCGCGTAAGCAGCCACCGCCGAGTTCCCAGATACGGGGCCAGACTCTGCTTCCATCCGGCCCGTCAGTGTTGACTGGGGAGCGGCGCTTCAGGAAAGATTTACTTCCTAGCCCTAGGTGGAGATGCAGGGGATTGAGCCTGGGATTGTCTTGTGTGCAAAATACGTGGTTTTCCCATTGAGCCCCCTCCCGAGCACCGAGCACCGTAAAGCGAAGGACGCAACCCTTAAGGGATAGTTGGAAGGAGAAAAGCAACTTTTTTCAAATTGGCTTTGTGAGAAGCCGGGAAAGGCAGGTGTGGCTGGTCAAATTCACAAGTGACATTTAGGTTGAGTTCTGTACATCCTACCCCAGCCCCAGATGCTAGTTTAAGACAACCTTTCTCAGCCCTGGCTGGTCAGACTACAACATACACAGCATGGCCTACAAGCCCCAGCATCCTCCAGCCAGCTGGCTGAGGAATGCTGTGACTTGTAGGTCATACTGGGAGTCATAGGTCAACACAGGTGGGGTGCCCAGATTGAGAATGGGTGGAGTAAGGTGCATATTCAGTTTTCTAAGTCACTTCAGTCCTTCTAGAGGGATAACTCATGCATGTGCAAACTGCTTGAAAGGGACTCCTTGGAGGCATTGTTATCCTGGGTTATTTTTATTCCTATGCAAAGCAGGAGGATGGGACTGTGGAAGAGCACTTGCTCAAAGCCTCTCTATTGGACAATAAGTCAGGAGTTTTAGTCCTTGGGAGACTGCCCAGGAAGAGGGAGTTGGGGACAAGCACGGAAAGTGGCTCCCCTGAGAGGGCTCTAACTTTAAAGGCTGCCTAAAAACATTTAGCATAAATAAATGTAGACTCTCAGAATTATCTGATGGGCTAGCGGCTTTCCCAAATGGGTGCTTTCTAGATGTGTCTGATCAGCCCACATATGAGATGGATTGACTCCATAAAGGAAGGCACAGCCTTGCATTTACAGAGCTGAGCAGTGCTGTTATAGATAGGACATTCTGGAGGGCTTTCATGCATAGGATCACCATAAGTCAGAGATGACTTGACAGCGCATAACGACAACTGACTATAGCTCCCATTGTCCTTAGCCAGCATGGTCACTGGTTGATTGAGGGATTAATTGAGGCATCAGGGGGTATTGCCAGAGACACCTGGAAAGTGTCTGGTTGGGGAAGGCAGCTTCAAGGGAAGAAATTGAGAGGGTAAGGCCAGAACAGGTGGTCTGATGTTTCTTCAGAAAGCCCAGTATTTTGCTCCCTGCTCTCTTACATGATTATGAGGCTTGAAGTAGGTTTAACAGCCTCCTTCCCTCCACAGTGCTTGATTCCAGGCTGCAATTACCTGTTAGGTTTGCCTTTAAATCCTAGGAATGAAAACTGTAAAGAAGGTTAACAGCACAAACAAGATGGATTTTTAGGTGGGTGGGGAAGCACCTTTTAATTTCAGGGTGTCACCTGGCAGTAAGTTCCAGGAGAGGCGGTGTCTAGGCAGATAGCAGCAGTATTACACCGTTGATCCGATGTGATGGCAAGAGAGCAGATCATGACACTTTTGCCATTCTTCTCAACCTTCCACAAATGTGGCATTACATGCAAGAAAATGCACTTCTAAGCATTCCTGACATCCATAAGAGGTTTCCTTCCTTTCCTTCACTGAATTTGGGAGTAGTTAAAGCCCGCCAGACTATTTCATTTCATAGAACTGTAAAGTGGCTTGGGAGAGTAAAAAAAAAAAAAAAGAATGAGTGTAAAAATAAATAAATAGATAAATAAATAATATAAGAATGTTAATAAAGGAAAGCCTTGGCCAGGAGCAATAATTTCTTTTAAATGCACACTTTGGTTTGGATGCATTGTTGTTCACATTGAAGCTGTAAATATTAGTTTATTTAAACAGACTGCAAAGTGCAAACACGGAGGTGAACAAGATGCATTTCCTTTCTTCCCTAATGTCCAGAACATTATATGCACTCAAATGTCTAATATTTTTAAAGAAGTTTATATTTGAGCTGTACAGAATTAAGCATTAACCAAATGTTTCATTTGTATGTGTGTAATGTTATCGTTTTACTTTCAAAAATGTTATTGCAAGATTTAAAATTCTGTGCTAATAATGCAGAGTTCTTTTCTACTGTCTACCTCACAGCTACAAGGGCACAGTCCCCTGGGAAGCTCTACCTACCCTGCTCTTGCACCGTCCCCTTTCATTTCCATGAAGCTTGAGCTGGAGGTCTTCCCTGCTATGTTGTGCTCTAAATATTTCCAATTCTAACAGAACAGTCCTGAACCCTTGTGTCTAAGACTAAGCCACATTGAATGCAGTGGGGCTTGCCTTGGAATAGGTATATATAGGGATGCATTGTAAAACTCTCTGAGGTAAATTCATATCCAGAACACTTTTACAGTACATTTTTACTGAATGGTACTAAAACTATTGCTGTATTATTAAACTCTTCCTCCATCCCCCAAATTGGTTGGTTTTTCTGTTCTAATTTAGTTAAATGCTAACACATTTTTGTCTTTACATAATGTTGACTAAAATTTCTAAAACACTGTTGATCAGCTGAAATAAGCACCTCTTAAAAACCTAATCTTCAAAGACTTTTGTACTTAAAAAACACAGTTCGATGTGAGTTTAGACGAAAATGAGGGCTAAAACTCCCAGCATGCCCCAGCCAAGGCATGCTGGGAGTTCTAGGTCTCATTTTTCTTTTTTAACTTGCATAGGATTGTGCTTTAAATGTTTTCACTTTCTTGTGAGATTCTAAATGGTAATGTTTTGAGCTAACTACGAACTTCATTAAGAGTGGAAGTGATGTTACATAAGCTTGTGCAATGTTCACTTACTACAGAGACATCAGTAAAGAGAAGGAAATAAAGACCTGGTGGAGGTGTATGCATTTCTATATATTATGGAGCTATGTTCAATGTTGTGTTCACAGCCAAGCCTTCATACATGTGAGTGAGTGCAGTCAAGAGAAAACTGAGCAGGTTTTACCTGGAGTTAGTAGAACAGAGGTGTTCAGTAAAGTTTTGAAAAGTAATTCTCTGAAATGGGACTAAAACATGCTTAATAGCTCCCATGTTGCATTTGCCATGTAGAAGCAAGCCCTAGCATAGATTGCGCCTTTTGTTACTCTAATGCCTTCCAGTTGAAGCAGCAATGTTTGTTGGGGACCGGGGGGAGTTGTAGTCCCAACAACCCCAGAGGGCAGCAGATCAGGGAAGGCCAATGCATTACATAGAAACATGATTATAACTGGAGTGTGGGTTTTGATCTTCCTTCATGACAGGTTTGTAAGATAAAGTCCAGAGGTCAAATGTGGCACTCTGGGCATCCCAATCTGTCTCTTTAGGGTTCTGCTCCCCTTTCCCTGATATGCATCCCCGAACATTTGGTAATTCCCTTCATTTACCCCCTAAGAGCCTGAAATTCCTCTCTACAGAATGAGTTGCTGGCCACAAGAGCTTTCAGCAAAAGCGTACTGCCGCTTTTGGCCTCCCCTCTTCTGTTTTCTGCACCGCCCACCACTGGGATGTGGATGTGACGTCTTAGGTTTCCATAAATTGGATAAGAAGAAACAGATTGCAGTTGCTCTAGAGACAAGCAGCAGTGCTTAGTTAATAGCATTGACCTAACTGCAGGATCTGGGGCAAATAACAATATACACCAGGTAGAGACAACTCAAATGTTAAACCACAGTTAACCACAATGAACCTTGCTATTGTTGTTAGACTAGTGAAATTTGCTTGGGAATTCAGTGCTCAGGTTGGAAGATGTTCAACAGCCTGCATCTCTTGCTTTAGGGCAGGAGACTTTTGGATGAAGCTAAAGAGTGGAAGCGCCATTCACAAACATTTCACTTGTAATCCTCCTGTGTTTTCTCCCCTCTCCTTCTGTCTTTTTCCTTACCACAGAAAATCTACCAAAGAGGAAAAGACAGACTAACTGCCCAATCCCACCTTCGGATTGGACATGCCCTCCCTTTGGAGGCAGCCATGTTCATTGTGGGGCTTTCCTTTAGGAAGGACATTAGCAAACTCTCTGTATACTCAAGTGCTCTGGTAGGAGAAGTTCATGTTTAATTGTGCCAAAGTATTTGCTGGAAATATGAGAATCAAATTATATAAATATCAGTAGAAGTTTGTTCCCATTGGGTCTTTGTGTGTAGGCTTGAGTCCATTTCTGTGTGACGGAAAGGTGGGTATAATTAAATAACTATAATTAATTCCCTTTGTGAGAAAGTGCTTTATAACATACTTTATTTTTCCTCAATATTGCCCTTGATTTTTATTATTTTTAATATGTAATATTTTAAGGATTGAAGTAGACAAGGAGATACTGATGTAAAAATAAAATGAAGCATTCCACCATCCTTTCCCACATAATTTCAAACCTAAATATTTCTTTCAAGGCTTCTGTTCTGTGTTATAAATACATTAACATGTATTTATTTCATGGAAGCTCTCTAAAACTGGATCTCTCTCCAGTATGCAAAGCAGCATATCTTTAATATCAGATTCTCTTATTCAGATTCTCCATTGTGCTCTCAGGGTCTGAAAACATGCTGAAAGAATACACACAAACACAATAATCTTTCTGCTGAGCAGAAAGGGGTCAAGACTTTACTGGGCACAGAAACCAATTCTACAGTATCCCCAACTGCACTGTGACACATACAAAAACTGCTCTCCTGTCATTCTGAAGTACATAACCATGGACTACAGGATTCATTTGTATTATGTCGGAATATACCACGACACCCCTATGTTTGGCCCCTAAGCACTTCTAACCTGGCCTCTAGTATTCCTCCCAAGCTTTTTCACACCCAGTGATGCAGCTCAGTCATCGTTATTCAAGTCGAAACACAGACCAAGTGTTCTTCCTCACTTAATGATAGTAGCAAAGGCCTTGGAGTTCTTTCTGTGTCTTAGGAAGCCCCACATTACCAAAATGCCAGCTAACTGTGGCTTAAAACTTTTACTGCCAGTAACAAAGCCATAAGAGAGGAGTCTCAACATTTTAGAAGATAGTTTAACCCCCCCCCCCCCCCCCGCATAAAAGCAAGGAAATCACCAAATGTTCAGTGATTGAAAGAAAATGTGGCTGGAGAAAAGGGGAACCCCATGTGGGTTAAATTGGGACATCACGTCTCTAGGGTCCCGTCCCCCTGAGACTTGAGGTTCTCCACTCTTGTAGACATAGATGATCTCCAGTCCAGAATGCTGTGTATTAAACAACTAGCTGATTTTGAAACATGGTGAGGAAGTATTTGGATATTTATGATGGAAGTGTTGTGAAACGCTTTGTTTCCAAGAATTATTGGTAGGTCTCTTGCACTTCACTGAGAGGTCCTAAAGAGCAGCAACCATCTGCTTTCACCAACAGTTTCCAGCCATGGTGGTGGGGTGGGGATGGTCATCTTTGAAATAGCCAAAGCTCTTTGAGGAGTTAACCACAATACCTAAAAATACAGGCCATAAATACAGATAAGAATACTCAACATCAAATTTCAATATACAAAATGTAAAACTATTAAGCAAGCGAAAAGTGCTTACAAGTAAAATACCAGATGTTTTAAAGGTCAGCTGACATAAATTCCCCAACCTATCCAAAGTGCTTTGGATCAGTCTTTCATCCTGGTTGGACCTTGTATACCCCTAGACTGGATCTGTTCTTTGGACCAAAATGGGTACTTTGTGCTGTATTTCTAGCTTGCATCCTCTCTGCCTCTCCTTCCCTTTAGGCTTGCTAGTTCATACTATATTTTGACAGATCATCTGTTCTGTGTTTCTCACGTGTGCCGTGATGAACAACCCTTGCATGCCTCATCACTGGATGGATCTGGACCTTTCCCTAGCATTTTAATCTTCATATGCTTCACTTTCCATCCTCAGTCCATGTGCCTGACATTCAGAATAGCTATATATGTTCCTGATTTTGTTCATGTCCTCACTCAAACCCGTGCAACAAATGGTAATCTGGGGAGAATCTGCAATGATGTATATTTGTGAGGTAGACATTATGTCCTGAAGGTCAGAGAAAGCTGAGTAAGCCACATCAAAGTATGATAAGCAGGGCTGTAGGCAATCTGTGCAATAAAATCCTGTGTTAAGATAATCTGTCTTCAGTTCCAAGAAAAGTTGGATGTTATCTTTATACTCTATGCAAATCCTGCACATTTGCCTTTCACCCACCCTGCTTATGCTGCTTGATTTTTCCTGGAGACAAACACATATGCAAACACATGCAATATTTATTTGCATAATTTCTTCTGGCTTTCTTACTCATGGAGAGAAGCACGAGTCTCCACAGGGTACTGAAGTCTCATATCCAGCCAGAGGGAATTTTGTTCAGCCACCCCTTTGCTTTTTGAGATTTCATCAGATGTACCCTGTCCACATTTAGTCATAAGGACTGGCAACTCCTTTTCTTGCATTCTGAGGAAGCAGGATTCTGCAATTTGTTGGTGCCCCTGCAGCATCGTAGATTATACTCTTCCCTGGTGTTAGGCTTTAGGGCTAGACAGAACTAGTTGGAAAGGACTAGCCAGGCTCTGCATCACTAGAAGATTTTGGAGGTCGGCGGAGGTAGAAGCACTTAAATATTGCACCTAAGATGAAGATCAGTCTTTGTTTAACACAGTGTGAAGTTCTGGGTTTTGATATGATGCAGCCAAGTGGGATTGTAGAATGACTCAGAAAGAAACACATTTCTTTCTCCCCTCACACCCCGTTCCCAAGTTGGATGACTGCTCTCAATTTTGAAAGGAGGCATCTCTGTTATGAATCCTGGTAAAATAAGATGGTTTGAGAGTCAGATCACTTCTGGTATTTTAGGATCATAAGTCACTTATGTTGCTCTTGAAACCACATGTCACATTAGGCACACCTAGAAAACACGCAGCTGCTGATTCTGGACACCCAGCTATGTGCGGATGAGTCAGTGTATCTGTTGCATGTAGAACTGGGAGATACGTTCTCTGGTTGCCACTTTCCATTTTCTGCTTGGTGTCACAAGTGTTGACACAAAGAGCTTGTTTCCAATAGTCTAAGTGACAGCTTAGGAGCCTCGTTTCCCCCTCCAGCAGGATCAGCTGCTTACATCAATGCTGATGTAAGACGTATTCCAGCATTAAACTAGTCAAGACAAGAAATACACATTGCGGAGTTGGCTGGTTTTGTGTATCATCAAAGGGAAACAAAACAGTTGATTAATGTAGTATTGTTGCAATTTTTCTTCCAGGGGAAAACACTAGTGCGATCTCTTGCCTCAGGTGCCGAAATAACGTGGCCAGCTTTAAGCATGATGCACCCTGAGATGGGCATGGCAGTGGTGGTTATTAGTTGTTCCACCCCAGGCAGTAAATATCTTGGGCTGGTTCATTCCACCCTTTCCCTTACGTGTCAATCAGGCCAGTGCCTTTTCACTGATGGGCTAGAACACTGCAGTGCAGGGAAGATTAAACATTCTGCTCAGATGCTGTATCAGTTAAACTTTTTGATATATATTGAATTACGTTGTGTTTTTTGAAAGAAGGAGAGAAGATTTATGTCTCGAAGTATAAGGACTGGAGACTGACTTTATAAAGAAACCTGAAAATTTACAGAGAGGGTTGTAGAATTACCCTAGGGAGAAGAGCATCTCATTTCCTTCCACCAGCTGGCCCTGTGTGTCTTGGCATCTCTAGTTCAGCCTTCCCCAAACTGGTGGTCCAGCCCACCTGGATGGCCTCCATTTAGGGAAGGCTACTTCAGCATGTTACATTGGATTTGGTTTAACATGTACCCCACCATTAAAAGGTTTCAGGTGGGCCTGAACCAAACGTGTTAGAAATGAAATGCTTTTCTAAAGTACAGTTGCTTCTCTGGAAGTGGAACAGCATTGCAATATATGGAACTTGCATCTGGGGAAGAAAAGTCTCTCTTGAGTAGGCATGTATGGTACAAGCTCGTAAGGTCAAGTAGATGCTGATTGTGGGCAACTGTTGATAGACACGTAACAGTGTGTTGAGCATAGCAGCCTTCCGTGCATACCACGAGGGCTATTACCTGACCTCGCTTGACAAAACATGCACAGCATAATTGCTCCACTCTCCTTCCTCAAAATCAAAGAGATTCCCCCTTTTAAGGCAGTAGAAAGCAGTGGTTTCAGAAATATGTGTGTGACCCGAGGGAAGAGACAGGTGGCTCCATAGTGCACAAACTCTGACATAAACATTGGCCTGCCTCTGTTACTGATAGCAAGCAGCATATTCCTGCATATCACAACCTTAATTAATGTTTTTAAAGGTGCATTCATCTTGGCATAAACAGTGTTAATATAATACTCAAAGGAAAGGTGAGGCTAGGGAGAAACTGTCACACTTGTTCTGCAGTGCTTTCTAATAGGGCTATGGACTTTTTAGGTTTGTTTTTTCAAGCAAGTTCCTAACTCTTCAGGTGGCAAGGATAGGCTTGGAATTATGGGGCAGTGTCAGAGAAAAACTGAGAAGCCAGTGTGTCTCAAACACAGAGTATACACAACCCTTCCCATGTCCCTGTGTTTTTTTCCCCTAGTTTTGCTCCCAGTTATAATTCATTACTGATGGGAATGTGGCCATAGATTCCTGCACAGTGATGAAGGAAATGCCACTCTGATCCCAAGTTTGGGAAAAATTAAAGGCACTCAGTGCTGGAAGAAGTTAGTAGTTAATCTAGTCCTGGTAAAGTATTTTCCGTCCACCCACATTTTCTTCACAAAATTGAAAAATGTGATGAAATGTCTGAACTGTTTCTATATCATTACCATGTTGACTAGGAATGATGGGGGCTGTAGTTCAACACATCTGAAGGATGCTGGGGTGGCTAGGTGAGATAAAGAGTATGGGTAGTAAAATGAGTTATTGCTTGGCAGTTACTAAATCCTTCAAAAAGAAAACATCAAGAATAACATAACTTTAGAAAAATATAGAGAAGAAATGAACAGGTTATGAAGAACAGTTCTGGAAGAATCCTTACCAAATTCAGCATTTGAGTGAGTTAGCCAAAAGATATGTATATTTCTTTTGTGCAACGTTGTCAGGATTCCATCCTTTTGGTCAGTGGCCTATTTGCCAATGTTGGGTAGGATCCCAAGGATCTCTTCCTCCAAGGAAAGAGACAGCCCAGTATTATTAGATGAAAGAAATGGATTAAAAACAGTAGTCCAAGTAGTCATACTTGCTGTTCTTTTCGGTTTCTCCCAGACTGAAAGCCTGTGCCTATGAAATAATTAATGGGGGCCAGAGTTTACCACCCCAAACACAAGCAGGGAATATTTGGAGAAAAGTGTTAACAAACAATTTGTGATTATATCATGCTATTTTCAATAATGGTTATTTTGCAATAATGGACATTTTCCCCAAAATATGTCCAGAATTAAAATGAGTGCAATGCCCAGGGCCTATTCATCCTGTATGTTAGCAAATTCCTGTTGGGACTTCAGCAGGGACTGACTTCTACAAAGTAAGGGCTACACACTGTAATTGCTCCCGAATGCAATCATCCGCATGTTTAGACACAAACATGCTGGCCTCATAATGCCAGGAGGTGTAGATTTTTTTCCTGCCTTAACATATATAGTCTTGCATCCATGGTCATACCGGGACAGAGATGGGCCAAGTTCAGGGATCTAGTTCCTTCCCTACCCCCTTAGAACCCTCAGATCTACCAGCTAGAAACTGGTGGAAAAGATACACATTCAGAATTAAAGAATTCTGAGCTCAGTGATTTGTTGTGAGTACTGGAACTGAATGAACAACTCACAGCTCTTCCACTCAAAAATCCACAAAAATCATACTTTTTTCCCCTGGGAGTTGCAGTACTTTTTTTTTGTCTAAAGCGAGCATGCATCAGTTTATGCTCTTGAGGCAGAAAATGAACAACCCGCAGCGTTTCCCAGACAGCCTGCTGCGGCGGGGGGGGGGGGGGGATGCAGGGAGTTGTAGGACAAATTTTTACTTTAAAATGTACAAGATCGCACCCTTTCTCTTTAAGCAATGTATGCATTGGTTGATTAATTGGTTGGGTCCAAATGTAATTGGTGAAAGTATATTTTAATTGGTAGGGCTGAGAGTTGAAGGCACCCTTGTCTGTATTGTTTTGAGGGTCTCACCGTTCCATATGCTAATAGAATAGCAAAAGAAAAAGAAAAATGATTGGGGATAGTAAAAGTTGCAGCTTTTAAAAAGTGTGTTCTGAGTGATCGCACTCATTATTTCAAAAAAGCACCTATCTCTGAATTTTAGCAATATGCATTTGATTTTAGACACAAATATTAATTGATATGTAAATAAGGCCATACTTTTAAATTCCAGCTATACGTTTTCTAATGGGTTGATACAGCCCTCTGTATTACATTTGTTTGTTTTGGTTGTCCTTTGCATTCAAGGAGAAACAGACTCCATGCACTCTTTTATTGTATTTTAATTTTCCATTCTTCCCACTTTGCTCATCATGAAAGCGTGCAGGGATTCTGCAGCTTAATTACAAAGCATTATCTACTGTGTGTTCTCAGCCGATAGCCGTCTTTCTTCTCTCCTTTATGTATCACCCGTGACTTGATCCAATAAAAGTATCATACCTCATATATCATGCCTTGTAAGACAAAGTAAGAATGCATCTCACCGACTTCTCCTGGTACCAAACAGTTCTTTTATCAGTTTTGCAAACTTTGCTTGCCCACTTCTGAGCAATTCTGGGGCAGGATCGTGCTGACGTTTCGCCTAGTGACAGAAGCCGAATGCTTCCTGCTTTAATGTTTATTCAGTTAAGCATTTTACATTCCTGGAGAGATACCAGGCTGTCATTAATGGATTGTTGGCTTTCTGCCAGCAGCTAATAGTTTTTTGGGGTTTCAGTGGTGTGTGTGTGTGTGTGTGTGGAGGACTTTTTTTGTTTTGTTTTAATTATTTTTGGTTCTTGCAACACAGCTGCAGGATTTTTGTTTGACCTTTTTTCTTCCTCTCCAAAATTGCTGGGTTGTATCAGGGCAGTGGCCCAGGGATTAAACATGGAGCAAAGATAATTAAAGTAGCACCCAAGGGGCTTAAAAATGTCTTTTGGGGCAGGGTGAGAGTGAGCAGGCAATCTTTTGCTTCAACACTAAAAGCAGATCACTGCCTTGTCCCTAGAAATGTTGGAAACAATACCAAACCCAAGAATGCCGATGACAGGCGGGATCCAAAATTATGGAGAGGGCCAGTTCAGAGGAGGCTCCACTTATGTGGAATGTATATTTTACAAGGCCAAATGGGGCTTGCAGAGAGTCTGGAAGACTGACTGGAGAAGTCTGGCAGGTTGGGTGGTCATTTATGTATCACCAAATAAGAAGAAAAAGAAAGGTGGAGATTTGCATGACACTGGCCTGTGCTAATGTTAGGCACCCATGTTCAAATAATTGCTATCATGTATTAAGAAACAGAATGCATCTCTCCCTAGCAGAGAGTTCAGTGGCCAGGCAACCTGCGGGTCACTCCTCAATGAGCCCCTTGCTCCAGGGAAGCTAACTGTGGATGAGCAGCTTCAAGGCCTTGCTGTCCTTTCTTCACCTTCTTTCTCTTAAACCAGATTTGGACTAAGCAGCCCTTCCAAAAGAGGACTGTGCCCTGTAAAGGACAAACATGGCCACCTTTGCTAGGCATGGAAGAGCTGAACCCTGAGAAATGACAGCTTAGGATCTAAATACCAAGATCAACAGTCCTTTTATACCAATTTACCCATATACAAATCTTTGGTATGACTGCACTTAGAATATTGTGTACAGTTCTGGTTGCCTTGCCTGAAAAGGTACATGATTGAGTTAGAAAAAGCACAGGGAAGGACAACAGAAATGATCAAGGGGGTGGAGCAATTCCTCTATGTGTAGCAGCTACAACAACTGAGCAAGGCATGCTGACATCACCCCCGGTTTCCTTTGAGCTTAGCTGCAAACCTCACAGTAGCTGCAGTGGTGGCAGCAGGTGGATGGAAATTGGCTTGGTCATCAACAAAATATAGTGGAAGCTGTCCCCACTGTAGTGCAAAGTATTTTGGCATGAATGAGCAACTCCCAATAGCTTTACGAAAAAGACCTGCTTTTTTAAAGATTAAATCTACTACAGAGATTAAATCTACTACAATTGGGTTAACAATATGGATCAGCAGAGCTGCCTTCATGTTTTGCTTCCTTTCGGGATGTAGCTATCCTTAGAGGAGTGAGAACCAGTGTGGGGAGAGGCTAGAGTGCTGGACTGGGATCTGGGTGCTAATCCCAGTTCAGCCAGATTCTCTTTGTTGTGCCTTTGGGCCATTTGCTCACTCTCAGCCTAACCTATCTCACAGGTTGTTGTGATGATAAAATGGAGTGGAAGACTATGTAAACTGCCTTGGGTTCCTTTCAAGAGGAAGAAAGTGGGATATAAAAGCAATGTAATAATCACAATATCAGGCTTGTCACGATGAATGTCTCTCCTGCAGACTTAACCACTGCTCTTAGTTACCTCCATGCTGCTGGCAGGATCTGACCCAGCTTAGGGCAAGTTGGAGGCTCTAATTTGGAGCACTCTGAAACGTGTCCTGCCCAGCTGTTCATGATGCTAGACTCTCTGTATCAACTTTGGTTTTACTCTGTTATACTGAACACATTGCTAAATGGCCTATTTATTTAGATTTGTCTTTCAGCTGAGGAAGGCTCAGCATTATTCACTCACACACACAGAGTATGATGTCACAAAAGAAAAATGAATGCTTTGGTGCCACGGGTCAAGTTTACTTAACACTGCAACATTTTAAAAACAGGATGATGCCATTTCAATGAAATGTCTCAGAATAACAGAAATGCTTCATGGGATAATTGTTTGAAAAAGCAGAGAGCAACACTCACAAACCAAGCTTTGTACAAAATGCACCAGCAATAAAATAGTATGTGTTGGGAGGAGGTGAAGCTGAGGGACTTGACGAGAAATGAGGGAAGTTGTAATATCTTTGGTTGGTTGGTTGGTTGGTTGAACTGCCTGGTTTGTAACAGCACGTTCTTGCCAAATCCACAGTAAAAGCTCAGTCCATGTTCCTTTTGAAACAGTTTGGGTAGATCTGGGAATGACACCCTGATGATGCACCCTAATAACAAAAAGACCAGGAACTAAAGTGTTTGCATATCTGTTGAAAGCACTTGAAATTTCCATTCTTCCAGTTCTGGCCGCTCTTCTCTTGTCTACTTTTTCATTACCACAACTGGGATGATATTGCTCCTAGGAAATCAGACAACACATTTCAATGGATTGCCCTCTCAGATGATTTAAGGCACCATTAGCTGGAAAGTCCTCCTTTGCAGGTCCCTCTGAAATCACTAACAGCTGCATAAAAGTACAAATGTGTGTGTTCGTTTATTTCACTGGGACTTGCATGGGAGCAGAAATGCCTTTCTTGAGCATGTAACCCCTCACAATATTCCAGAGGATACCATTATCAGCTGCTACTCTGAACAGGGAAACTTCTATTCAGGAAGGATGATGAGCCTCTATCATCTTAAGGGCCAAATTCTGCTTGGGAGCATCTCTTGGAGGGTACATTCCAGAGGTGGGCAATACTGAAGACAAAGGGAGTGAGGGAAAACTAAAAAATAAAAAGGACAAAACTGCCATCATATGGTAGCTTAAAACTTTCACTGCCAGTAATTAAGCCTCAGGAAATACATTTCAATGTTTCAAAATGGGGGAAAACAGGACAGGAAGTCACCAATAATTCAAAGTTGGGAGAAAGATAATGAGGCCAAGTAAGGGGCCATGCCCCCTGGAGGACCTAAAGTTCATATTTGTGGTCTTGTGACTCACATATAATGAGCCTGAGAAGAACAGCACTGGGGACATTGTAGAATTTTTGGTGGGGGGGGTCCCCCTCTGAGCACACCCCAGGCATAGCTCTACTCCAGGGGTCTCAAACTCAACTTACCTGGGGGCCGCTGGAAGTAGAGTCTGGGTGAGGCTGGGCTGCATCAAGCGGTGGTGGTGGGCCGCTCATCCCGCGTCGCTCCCGGAGGCCGGCCCGGGCACCGCCGGCGCTTTGAAGGCTGCAGGGCCCCTCCTCCGTGCCCCACCTGTCCCAGCAATTGGCCCATGGGCCACGAGTTTGAGACCCCTGCTCTACTCTGTATCTCAGTTCTTATTTTTCTGCAACACCAAAAGCAGTGCAGTGGTACCTTGCCTCACGAACTTAATCCATTCCAGGACTCTGGTCGTGACCCAAGTTAAATTTCCCCATAAATGTAAATAATGTAAATAAGGTCAATGTAAATAAGGTTAATCCGTTCTGTAACCATTTTTTAAATCAGAAAAATGTGAAGCAAAGTGATAACAACAGAGATTGCGACCATCTCCCCCACTCCCCAACCCCGAGCACAAGCGTGGCCATCTCCCCACCCCCGCCCAGCACGATCGAGATCGCGCCTGTCATCCCTGCAGGCGCCCGTAATCCTGGCACACACCTGTCATCCCGGCGCGCTGGGGGTGGGGGGGAGAGATGGGCGTGATTGCGGGTGCACTGGGGGAGGAAGAGATGGGCGCGATCTCGGCCATCTCCCCTCCGCCCCCAGCATTATCGCAGCCATCTCCCCACTCTGGGGAGATGGCTGCGATCATGCTGGTTGGGGGGAGGGAATGGCTGAGATTGCACCCGTCTTTCCTGCAGGAGTGCGCCTGTGATCACGCACACTTTCCTTGCACGAAAGCAACTGCGATCGTGGCCATCTCCCCACTCGGGGGTTGGGGGGATATTACTGCGATCTTGGTCGCCACCCAATGCGGAGTTCATGACCCACATAAAAATTTTAATGAAATTTTTGTTCATGACCCGATTTGTTCCTGAACCAAGATGTTTGTGAGCTGAGGTACCACTGTATTTCAGAGCAATCTCCATCTCCATAAAAACAAAAGCAAAACAAAAGCAAAAACCTCTCATTTAAATTTTCATCTTTCATTTTTCTTCTTGCTTGAGGAGTTATTCATCTTCATTTTTCTATTGATTCTTCTCTGAGTCCCTCTTTCCACAATTTACTTTATCTTCCAAGGCCTTATTCAAAAGGTGTTCCCATTGCAGTGGGAAGATCCCATCATCAGAGGGATATTCAGAATGCCTTCTGTGTCTTGGAAAGACCATGAGAAGACTTTTGCCTCCAATGCAAGGCCAGGAGGAACAGATTGATGTCAGATAATATGACACCTTTTCCCCTCTGACTTTTTCTAGCCCATAGTGTCTCCACCGGAGCCAGAGGTGGTTTGGTTCTCACCAGCTGCTTGGCTTATTTTGAAGCTTGTTAGCTGCGGCATTTCAGCTCAGCATTCCAAACCCATCTCCTCTTCCAGTTCAGGTTCAGAGGTAACCACTTTGGCATGCTGTAGTTGGGGAGAAATGGCCCAGTCTCCATAGCCCCCTTCATGGAGCCTTACTCCTTAAACCTGACTAGCCAGGATCTTGACCTTTGACAACCACTTCTGGACAACTTTAATTCTGTTCCTAAAACCGTTCCTCATTCAATCCCGCCTACCAAGTCTTCACTGCTCATTCAACTTGCACAGCCTTCCCAGCCTTCTGACAACCAAAACCCAATGGCTTTTCCTGCATGCAAGAGGGCTACTGACCTGGTTCTTCCACTGTCTCTTTTGTCCCATCATTAACAACTTCGCCAGAAGCATCCGTGAGAGACCAAAACCCTTTACCCACCTTGAATGAGATGAGATCATATGTGGAACAAATTTTGAGGATGGCCAACTCCCTCAGTGGTTCCTTCATGGATGCGTCACCCCAGGGCTGGGGACCACACTGTCTCCTCCTGATCAGAGGACTGCACATTTCACGTCAACCAACTGGTATTCCTCACCATAGCAAAGCCCCTGAAAATTTCGAAACTACTATTATGGGCCATCTTGTTCAAATTGCAGTGTACTGTTGCCTTGTATATCAACAAACAAGGGGGCAATTCCACTCCTCAGCCTCACTTTGAACTGTTGGGACTGTGCATACATTACTCCGTAACCCCAGTTTCCCTTCACCTGGTGGGAACAACCAACATCCCGGCTGACACTCCAAGCAGGTGGCAAACATCCCCTCAAAACTGGGAATTCAACCCAGAGATACTCCAAACAATATTCAAGAAATGTGTTATCCCTAAACCTTGAAGAATTATAAGTGCTGCACCAGGGCAGGTTATGATCTGCCTTTTCTACTAGAAGACATCTTCCACATACATTGAAAGTCAGGCCTAAGCTATAACTTCCTTCCTTCCCATTAATAATTAAGCTGGTAAAGAAGGTATGGGGCCAATGAAGCACATTGCATATTGATCGTAATGCTGGTCCTGGAAGATGCTGTTCATGCCAATCCCCCTACTCTCCAAATGAGCATCCACCCACCTCCCATGCCTAACCTCCATGGACAATGGATGGATCCAACACCCAGTTTTTCCATGCCTTTTCCTCACTGTGTGGAAAATACCCAGCAATGTGCCTTCTTCACTCAGGTGTTAGATATACTGACAGCTTCCCATAAACCTTCCACTTGTACTTCCTACACAACAAAGTGAAAAAAGTGTCAAAACTTTGCTGTTACAGCCAAACAGGCCCCAGCTGATGTCACACAATAATCAAGGATAGAAGAGCTCTGCCAAAGAAAGCATCATTCCTGGCTCTGACATCCAAGCAGTAGTGCTTGATGAAAGTGAAAAGCTGAACCCAAGTGGCTGCAGTGTAAAGCTGTGGTCTTGGTATTCTCTGATACATGCAGCTGAAAAGAGTATATTGCCCTTGCGGAGCGATCCTTCACTTGGCTAGGACCGTTAGGCAAGTCGTTGAGGAGAGACCATGCAGCCTTTTTTCTAGGTCCATGGTGGCACATGAAAAGGCAAGTGGTTTTTTCAAAGGATGACTCTTCATCCAAGTAAAAGCAAGAGCCCTGCGTGCATCAAGCAAATGGAGTCTAGTTTTCAACCGGGGGACTGGTTGGAAAGAAAATCTGGTGGCACTATAAAAGAAATGGAGGTAACACTTTAGTTAAGAAGAAACATTCAGGTCTAGGGACCACCTTGTCTTTGTGAATGTTGAAGAAAGGTGGGCTGTGAGATAAGGCATACAGAGTTCAGAAGTTCTGCCATGAATGCGTTTTTCATACTTAGAGTTCTGTCATGGTCAGTGGTTAAAATAATTAACTGAGTTGTTCAAACACAAAGACTCCAAGGGACAGTTGGGGTGGTAGTTGAAGGATCTAAGTTTTCTAGGCCCTTGTTCTGGGTAATGGTGGGAGAACATGGTTTTCCGCTGATGGTATTGTGGTAGGCTGACATTGCTGTCAAGGATACGCTAATGGCTGTATAAACCCCTTGTTTTTAGTGCTAGGAGAAAGTCCAGAATGATTGATACGCTACAGAAAGCTGGGTCTTCTGGAAACCCTCTTTAGATGACCATGTGCATTGTTGCTTCAGCGGTAAAGAGCACAGCTCACATTTTTGCATGCATACAGACACTGGTGGTGCTAGGGTGTAGCCACCTAGAGCTGGGCAGCAAATCTTTCATTTACAACTGTAGATCTCTGGGCAGTAACTGCCCTACCACCAAGCTGTCCATGGGCAGCTTCTGGAATAAAGATACTGGGACCCCGAGGATTCTCCTGGATTAGCTGAACTTTTTGCCTCCACGTGTAGCTGTCCACTTTAGCTTTTCAGTGGCAAGGTTCTTTAAAAAAAATCAAATTTATTTATTTAAAACATTTATATGCCATCCTTTACAACAACATCTCAGGATGGCTCACAACATTAAAACAACAATAAAACATCAGTATATAAACAATAAATAGGAATAATAAATAGTAAGAAAAAAATGCAATCAGATAAAATTAAAAAGTGACTGCTAGTTTCTAAAATCACTAATTCTAAAACAACATTCAAATAAAATGGTTTTCACCAGGCACTGAAAAGAATATAAACTCAGCACCAGGCAAACCTCTCTAGGGATGCCTTCCTCTCCCTTGTCCATGCATTCCTCTTTACAAATGTGGTGTCCTTAGGAGAAAGGGTCCTTTAAAGAGACACACACAGAGATTTTAGGGCATATTTAAATTAGCATAGGCAAATTTCTGCATTTGTTTTCGTCCTGTGAGTCAGTACATAGTCACATGGTCATTCCATACTTCACAACTGCTCCTACATTCTTCATACATTAAAGAAAAAAAAAGATCCAAACCAAACTGTTTGCCTGACTTTAAGAAGGAATACTCCAAGCATGTGCAGTGATCCACTGCATTTTCCCTGTTTGCTCACCTGGCCTCTGTTCTCCTCCTCCTTCACATGGTTTCTTAACAACTCCATCACTCCTGCTGCTGCTTCTCTCAAAAGCAAGCCAGTCTGGGACTTCATTAAGTGAGCATTAAGTGTTCCATGCTATGGCAGAGTTACAAATAAAACTAGAATCTTGCACATGTCTGGGCATATTTCTAATTTCCCAAAGGATCAAAATTAATGACCAGTAAATGAAGAGAAAAGAAATACATGTAACAGTTTCTTTCACACAGCATGGAGTCAGCTAGAGGAACTGCTACTAGAAGGGGCCACCAAGTTCACACACTGAAGCTGGGCTTGAAAAATGACTGGACAATTTTAGGACAATTAATGACCTATCGAGTTGTTGTGCAACTTAGATGGAAACCATCTGATCCTCTGATTTCCCTCCACACCCTTTCTTAAAATTTAGCTGCTCATCCAAAGTTTGGAAATTCATTAAAGGTGCCATCCTATGGCCTCCCACCATTGTCTGAGGGGGTAGGGGCCATAGGATTGTTTGGAGATGCAGCACAAACGTCCTGGGTCCTCAGAGCTGGGTCTCTGAAGGATAAGTCCACACCCTGCCCCATGGCCTTGCAGCAAGAATGGAAAGAACTGTTCCAGCTGCCTCCTGGATGTCGCAACCAGGCCTCCAAGACAGGGAACAGAATATGCCAGGGGGAAGGACAGGGTTAGGTTCGGGTCGTAGTGTATCCAAGCAACACCCTGGCCTCCTTTCCTTTCCCATTCTAGTGCTTTTAGAATAAACCTTTCCTCACAAAACTTAAAACAAAGGAATAATGATAAAAAGAATAACAGGAATAATAAATTAACATCAATAGTTGAAGCCCAACTTATTTAAAAGACACCAGGCTGGAGAAGAGTAAATTCTTTTTTTAACCATCTATTTTATTGACTTCTATGGAGGGATATAACTTTCCTTTATTTCTGTATTTTGATTGGTTTAAGAGTATTGAGTTAAATCTCTCCCTCTCCCTCTCCGTGTGTGTGTGTGTGTGTGTTAGTTTCAGCCAAAGTTAATATATTAGGGTTCAATACTGTGTGTGTTTAGGCAAAAAATGTCCTGTGACATTTTTTTCCCACTTGCATACTTCTCTTCAGAGTAATATCCCCACCGAGGACCCAGCCTTCAGCTCAGTTACAGTTTTCTCTTTGCCTTATTGGTCCAAATGCCAAATTGCTATTTCTTCACATATGTACATGATTGCACACAGGCACTTATACCTGTCCTCTTAGCTGAGAGGGTAAACTGGGTAGCTGTCTCTTTCAAAACACCCAGAAGCCCTCTTCAGAAATCTCCCATCCATCATAATCCATCAACTGACCAGGCTGAGCTATTAACAAAGGATGGACTGGCCAGCAAGCCAACTCTGCACATGCTCCTTTATAGAAAGTGACAAAAGCAAAAACACATGGTGCTCAACCCAAAGATATTCCAGTCTAACTTTTGACAGAAGACAAGAGGTAAAGAACATGTGCAGGTCTTCTTACTTATATCTACTGAGTCCTGAGAGAGGAGGGAAGAGATAAATTTTTGTGAATTGATAAATGAATCCAACAATGTCGATGTGCCAATGATCTCGCTGTGCAGTATCAATAGCACTTAAAGCATGATCACTAACAAACTTGACTGACATTGTGCAAGCATAGGTTTATGCTGCTGCAATGTCAGGAGCGTACCGTTGGATCCTTCCCAGTGCTAGATATTGTGACTGATATATTAAATGTGTAGGAGTCAAAATAGAAACATTGGACCCATTTCAGATAGTGAATACAGTTCAGATGTCTATGCACAAACTTCAAATCCATATATCTGAGGAAGTATAGAAATACTGGATTTCAGTGTTTGATCATTACCCATGGCATGAGTTCTGAAGGGAGCTTTGTTTATAATAGCTTGGCCCCTCAGCAGGCCTTTCATTCAGCAAGTAGCAAGGATGAAGGAGGCCACTGGACCAATTTCCTCCTCTCCTTCAGTCCATGCTGTCCTGGAGGATCTCCAGGAACGGCACAACAGATTGGGAGAGCACAAGGGGTTCAGGGGTAAAGGAGAACTAGCAAAATCCCATTTCCTCACTTCTCCTGTGGGAACAACTCATGAGTAAAGTTGCACTCTTGGGAACGTAGGATCCAAGTGACTCTAATGAGAGGACACTGCCATCAATGTGAAGGCACGGTCTATCTGTGTTTGTGTGTCATCCCTTCCCAGCCTATCTTCATTCTTTTACCTTCACAAGTGTGCACACATGTTTTCCCACTACTTGCAGTAGAGGATGTTCATATGCCTGTCCCAAGCTTGCACTAACTGAGAAGTCAGAATGCACATTCACTATCACCTCAGCTGCCAGGCCCATCCTGAGTGAAATGCGATTTCAACTGAAGCCAGAACTCTCAAACCAAATGTTTCAACAACTGTATCTGTCTGATGTTTCTTTCTTCTATCAAATGTAGGGTCATTTTCAAGCAAAGCTACTGTGCTTCTGCAAATATATCCATTTATCCTTCAAGCTTGTGCCTCGTGGATCTTTTTATGTCCATATAGCCCATTCCCATAAAATGTTTCAGAGCTGCCTCTGACAAGCACACTTTGCTTTTGATATCGTTAAAGTCAATTCTGCTCCACACCTGGGGCAGCGTGTCACTCTGTCTGCCGCTCCCTCAAAAAGTAGCTTCACGTGGTCTCAGAAGCATCTGAAGTGGCTTTTTTAAGGGGATGCTGCAAATGGACAAAAGATACTGATGAATCTCTTCCCTATTTTGAGTGCAAGTGTCTTCATGTGGTGGGTTCTGAAAGCCAAGAAACTATATCACTTGGGAAACTCTGCCCAAGCCATTCTTAAACTCAGAATTTTTGTTAGTTTGGCTGAGAAATTTTCTTCTCAGCCAGACATGCTAACAGTAAGATAATCTATGTATTGGAGTCTCCAAGGAGCCATTGATCACCTCTCATTAATCAGTCATCATGAAGGGCTCTGGCTAACCCCTTTGGGGCAGTCCTTCACGAGAATTGTCAGTATTACAGTCTCTCTGGGGTTGCTTGTAAAGAGAGGTTGTCCACATCATGTCTCTCCTCTGGATTTGCCAGAAGCTGTGTCTGACCCCTGAGGACTTTGAAATGTGATTCATTTCATGTTCTAGAATGTCCATTCCTCTGGGCAGTGATTAAATTGCCTTTGATGTGGGTCACTGTGTAAGGGTGAGGGCTAAGTGATGTCATCAGTTTCCCCCTTTCCCCTCTGATGGACGAGCTCAGCTCTGCCAATGTCAATACAAAGCTATGGCCCACAATGGGTGTGATTGGCGGCTGCTTCATTTTAAATTTATAGGAATAACTAGAATTATGGAGTGCTACATTGTTTAACTGAGATGTCCAGTTTGGCATTAGGGATGTACATTATGGACATATAAATAAGAAATGTGGAATCAGCTGTAAGAAAGGATGTCCAGCAATTTCATTTCTGTTCACAAATCACGAACACACATCCCGTTTGCCATTGCAAATGTGAAAGCAAGCAAATGAGAGTTTTATTTTCCTGAGAAATGTTTGCAGATTCCTGGATTTGATATTGTGATCAAGCACATGCACTTTGAAATGCACATTTTTAAAAAGCATTTTCACACTTTAGTGAATGGAACAGAAGTGTGCACTTCTGAAATTTATGCACATAAATGTGCACTTTTTCTTTTCAAAATGCACACTTTCCCATTCAGGTGAGCCAGGTTGAAAATGAAAATAGGAAAAAGCAAAAGAAGAAGTTAGATCAGCTCAAAAACTGCTTGTTCTCCCATTCCAATCTATAATTAGAATTAACCTTTTCTGAAGCATATTTAATTTTGCAGCATTTATACACATATTGGGTTGGATCCAGAGTGTTTGTGTTATAACTGGAAGGTTACTATGGAGGGTCATCCATCCCTCTTGACAAGCTCTTCAGAAGACTTCAGCTGGAAAGAGAAAGCAGCAAAGGCACTCTTCTTCCTCTAGGAGTTGCATTTATGTGAACGCTGGATTCAAGCCATTCTGTGGGTGGGGGTGCGGGGGGAGGCAAAGAATAGAAATAGCCTTTCCATTGGATGTTCCTGACAGTGTTTTTCAGGTTTCCTGGCACTCATGAAATATAGCATAACATCTAAATGTGACATGGGTAGCCCCAGGTTCAAACAACCTATCAATTTGCAAGGTAACCTCAGGCATGATTCAACCCCCAACTCCCAGATACTCATAAAAATACTGGCCACCCATGCAAGGTTGTTGCAAGGATTGCTGTGATAATATGAGTGCATCATTTGGAACAACAAAAACCTCTATGAATACATGCTTAAACATGATTGTCCATATGTTTTCCCCATATCTGGTGTAATGTCCTCCTTAGGGTTCCAATGAACATACAGGCAATTGCATGCCATAAGCTTAGCAGACACAGCCTTGTGTTCTTTCCTCCTTTCCACTTTTGGAGTGACAGTTGATAATTTTATTCTGTTGGTTTTGACATGCACAACTCCCATTGCCTGATGCTGAATTCCTTCATGTTTCCACTAGGATCTCCAACATTCCTTGGCAGATACATCCTCTCAGGGTGTTGCCATATTCAGTCATGGTGCATGTGATTTTTTAAATTTTATATTTTCATCCGTAGTCTTCAGTCTCTTTGGTCAATGGGTAGTCATGATGAGAGGCAGCAACTGGAACCCTTGCTCCATCAAGACCAGCCCAGAATACTGTGTCTCTCCAAGTAGCTGCCCCGAGCAGACTCTTGATGCCTCAGAAAAAGGACAAGACGATGCAGTCCACATACAGAAGCTGACAGAACAAGCAGCTGAAACTTACTTCAACACCAGCAGTGGAAGACCATCCTCCACCACACCTGAGGTTAGTTTAGGGGGCTTGTGGCATACACTTTTCTTTCCTCCTTCAGGAGAGGACTGCTGGAAAATTCATGAGGAACAGCTGGAAGCTGCCATCCTCCCCAGCATTTATTTACTTATTTATTTATTTAAAACATTTCTATGCCGTCCCCATTGCAACAAAGCCTCGGGGCGGCTCACAATATCCATAAACATAAAAATACAATCAATAATTTAAAAACTGGTACCATCTCGGCTATATATATTAAAATCTGTAAATACAATAATAATAAATTAACAGTTAAAATAACTTTTAAATAAAAAGGTCTTTGCCTGGCGCCGAGAAGCAAATAATGACGCATCTCTCTGCCAAACTGTAGGGCTGGTTCTAAGCACTGAAGAAGGTGTTCCCTAGGGATGGAGAAGTCAACTTGTGACTACCACATCCTCCCCTAAGTGCAGGAGGCCAGCTAGCTCTGAGGAATTCTCACCTTCAAAGCTCAGAAGGCAGACACTGATCTGATCTTCCTGGAGAAGGTGGGGCTTCCTCCCAGACACTTCAGTTGTTATTTCCAGCATATGGAGGGATATAGATCTTTGGAGCTCTTGTGCTGCAGAAGCAATGCCTGAAAAAGGGAAGGAGAAGGTGCAGGAGCTGATCAAGGTGGAAGATAGTGAACACAGGAAGCTGCCTGATACTAAGTCAGACTGAGTCCATCTAGCCTAGTGGTGTCAACACTGACTGGCAGCCTTTTCCCAGGATTTCAAGCAGGATTATTTCCTAACCCTACCTGGAGTTGCCAGAAATTGAACCTGAGACCTTCCTGCAGGAGGAGTCACCTAGTGCGATGCCAGGATGACTGAAGAGGTGTGGAAACGCCTACTTGCCATAAGCACTTGTGCGTGTGGGTAGGATGAATCTCCATCAGCCTGATGCAAGGACACAGTTGCTGACTGGCTACTAGACCTTGGAGAAGGCTGTAGATGCCATCCTTTGGCCACTGGCCAGTCAGCTACTGCAGGCTGAAAAACTAACAACTGATTTTGTTTCTATCTCTAGTGCCGTCTCCCAACTTTTCTTGTAAATGCCTGCCCACAAATTGCCGTAGTTACCATGTGGGCAGAGGGAGCTTGGCTTGCTAGTGGAGCACATGCCTTAGATGGGGACAATACAATTCCAATCTGCAGCATATCTCATGGAAGAAATTAGGAGGCAGGAAGAAAGACCCAGGCAAGCTGCTGTGGGTAAAAATGGGAGAGGAAGGATGATATGATCTGACATAAATTGGGGAGGAAGGAAGGAAGGAAGGAAGGAAGGAAGGAAGGAAGGAAGGAAGGAAGGAAGGAGGAAAACTACAGGTTTGATTATGCTAAGTACTATGCAAGTGTTCTTAATTAACAATCAATACATTATGGATCAATATATCACCTCCTCCCTAAAACAGGACAAAGGAGGGAGATGGTTGTATACAATGTGCCAGTTTTTATACACAGATGCAAAATTAGAAATTATTACTATAATTTAAATAGCAGTACAATAAAGATGCAATCGTATACAAACTTGGACAGAGAAAAGGCCTATGACTCTCAGGGTGCCCCAGCCAGTATAGCTATTTTCCAGCAGGCCATCAAACAAAGGACAGTCATCTCTAAAGTAGGGCAGCTGGCTACCCTAGACTGCTCTGGCACAAGGGAGCTTCCTATGATCCTATGAAGTTCTGTCTGCATGGCTCATTTGCAATGCTGCTGTCATCGTTGGATTAGCATTCATGTGAGAACAAGCCCTAAGAGAGCTTAACAACTCAACTCTTAGCTCAGAATGTCACTTGGCCATCTCCCCCTTTCATTGGAAAACTCCCCAGCCAGCCTCTCTGGTTTTCTGCTTCTTGTACTTTTGAGACACAGAAGTGTAGTCTGAGAAAACACTGACTCGGCAGAAAGCAAACAGAGTTTTGGGATGCTAAAAATCACAATGAAACATCTGCACCAAATCTCATTAACAGTAATGGTCCGCCACCAATGGAAAGAGAAAGTGACAGGCTTCTTAAAGACTATAAGAAAGAACATGACATTATTAATTCCACTGAGCACCTTGCCTCCTTCCAAGTGCTGAACTCAGCCTTTTGACTGCAAGCGCTTGAGAGAACCACATCAATTTTTCATCACATAAACATAAGCTGGATATAGCTAGAGCAGTCTAAGACACGTTGTGAGCTCTCCCAAACAGCATTTGGTGGGCATGGAAGAATCCCATCTCTCCCTTTCAGCTAGGGTGCATCATTTCTATTGAAAACATCAGTAATCTTTTGGAACAGGGCTAAAATGGCCCATTCTATGAGTGAGTGTACTGAACAGAAAGTCATGGGAGCCCGTGGCAACTGAGAAGGGGTGGAGTAGGCAAACTAGTGCCTTCCAGATACATAACTCCCATCATTCCTAGTCCCATAAACCTCACACAGGACTTGCCAATGTCCAGGGATTATGGGAACTATAGTCCAAAACATAGCTTATCAGCTTTCCTGCCTCCTGCACTAGTTAGTGAGGCAAAGGGAAGAATTTTGCATGTTTCAGCAGCTGTGCAAACTGGTGTGTCAGAAGAGCCTTGCTGGATCAGAGCAAAGGTCCCCTGAGCACAACAAGCTTTCAGGCAGGTCTGGGGGAGTTTATTGTCCTTTATTCGCAGGTATCGGCTATCTGAAGTGATGTTCTATCCAGTTCTAATTTAAAGAAAAAGTACCAAGATGATAACTATGGCCCATCAACATAGTTAATAACTGGAGAGCAGGTAGGTGTGAAAAGGTAGGTAAGCAGGTTGCCTGATTACAGTCTCTCACACTATGGTAAGATGTACTTTGTTTATTTTTAAATTATAATTGGTATCATTATTACTAATTATTACTATTATTTCAAAACTTGTTTCTGTACATTAGGGAATGCAAATTGGTATTCTGTGTTGCCATCTTTTCCATGGCCATCCTTCCAATAAGCCTTCTCCATCTCTTCTGTAGCCACATTTCCCACCTATTTTTCCCCTGGCAAATATGTATCCCCTTTCCACAATTGTATTAGGAGGCAAACATGACATGGAGATCATTTTGCAATGTGTATTTCCTTGAAGTACAATCTTGTGTGCAGCAGTTTTTTAACTGCAGCAATTGTGGAAGATACACCAATAATTTAAGATATACAGATGACAGCACTTCCCTGGCATAAAGCTAGAGTGAACTGAAAAAATCCTGATGAAAGTGAAAGAAGAAAATGCAGATGCAGAACTGCAGCTGAACATTAAGAGTATGAAAATCATGATTACAGAAGAATTGCACAACATTAATGTCCACAGTAAAGAAATTAAAATAATAAAGGTTTTGCATACCTAGACTCGCTCATTGATTCAAATAGAGACAACAGTCAAGAAATTAGAAGACTGAGACTTGGAAAAGCAACAATGAGGAAACTAGAAAAGTTCATCAAGTGTAAGAACATTTCACTGGAGATCAAGGCCATTATTATCCACACCATTGTACTCCTGATCACTGTGTGTTGGTGTGAAAGCTGGACAGTGACGAAAGCTGATGTGAAAAAATGGATGCATTCAAAACACTGCATTGAGGGAGAGCCCTGGAAATTCCTTGGGCTAACAGAATGACAAAAAACTAGGTCCTAGATCATACCAAGTCAGACCTTGCCCTGGAGGCAAAAAACGACCAAATTTGAGCTTTTGTATGAGAAGGCAAGACTCACTGGAAAAGATAATGATAGGAATAGTCAAAGGGTGAAGAAGAGCAGGAAGACCTACTATGAGATAGACTGATTCCATGGAGGAGGCCAAAGCCTTGAGTTTCCAGAGCTGAGCAAGGTTGTCAAGAACAGTTTGGAGGGCCTTCATTCATAGGGTTGTCATAAGTCAGAGATGACTTGGGAGCACATAATAGCAGCAACCAATGGAGGTTCCTCTTTGCACTCTGTAGTAAAAACTCAGTGATAAGACAATGAGGGTGCCAGAAATATTCTTCCTTTGCTTTGCCAGCTAATTAAACTTTCTTAATCTTTTTTAGGATTGGGAAGTGAAAAAGCAGCTCTGTATATGTTATATTATAACCACATTTTCCTGCTTGAGTGGATGTAAAAAGATGATTCAGTAGGTGTTAATGGTGTTAATTCACAGGTGCTAATGTGTCAATAATTATATACATATTTCAGCTGCTGGTATTGCTTGGAAAAATAATAATTCTGTGTGGTTATATGAAGCTTGTATAGTGACTCAAGGCAAAAAAGATGCCCTCTTCTTTTATAGGTAAATGTATAGCTTAACCTCCAAATATAACATTGCTTTAAAATTATGCAGTCCAGTTTTTCTATCAATTCATTTCTAGCACTTTGCAAGAAAGTATCTTTCAACGCACCCTTTATTATTTATTCTTCATGTATTATTACTTTAATAGTCCACCTTTTTTCCCTCTTGCAAAGTACCCTAGGCTGCTTACATTATCCTCCTCTCCTTTTATTCTCACAATCACCCTGTGATTTAGATTAAGATGAGAGTCAGTGACTAGCTCAGTTATGCAGTGACCTTCATGACCAAGTGGAGCCTGGAACCCAGATCTTCTGATTCTCAGTTTAACACTAAGCTTTCTTGTTGCAGCATCCCTCTTCCTTTTATCTACATTTTCATACCATATACTTATACATTCAAATTTTTCCTGTCCCAGCAAGTGTATTAGCTTGGTATATCTATCCACAATGCCCTATAGAACCAGTAACTTTGAGCTAGCATGTTGAGTCACCTTTGCTAAGTTGGAAAGGTGCTGGCCTGCAGCTGAATGAGTTACGGGAGGTTGGACTCAATGGCCTTTTAGGCCCCTTCTAACTCCTGTTCTATTCCACTCTGTACTACTCTATTCTATTGCTGGCTCAATTTGATATGTGTGCATGCTCACAAAGGCCCATTGCAACTGTAGGACATATAGATAGTTTTATTGATTTCAATGAGGATACCCAGTCTGCATACGTACTCTGTGCATGTGGTTACAACGTCCATTGGAATGAATCGGATGCTTCCATAAGTACTGAGGCAGGCATCTGGTTGACCAGTGTACGAATAGAATGCTGGACTAGATGGCCTTTGGTCTGAGCACCAGGTTTGTCTTATGTTCATTGGCAATGAGCTCACTGAAGAAGCTATAATCCATTGATAAATATTATGCCTCTGCTAGCAACAGAGCCAGTGCTAATGGAAAACTCTTACTACAGTTCTCCCAAAAGTATAAAATGATAGGACATCATGCTGATGGTAACTCTAACCACGGTTGTGGATACCTTACACTAAAATGATAAAGAAAAATACAATACTACACCAAGATAACTCAGATTTTGTGCCAATTGAAACTGAATTCTTCAACTTGTATGAATTTTGAAGATAAAGATATTTGTGTAGTGGTTGTTCCTTCTTTTGTATACTTTATTATGTGCCTGCCAGTTATTTGGAGGGGCTGGAAAGACTGAAGTTCCACTCCTGGAGCAGTGGAGAACTTGGCTGGGATTCAAAAGGCTAAGCACAGGAGGTCTTCACAAGTAGGACACCCACACTTCTCCCAAGCCATTCCTGAGGACCAGAACAATCTTGGAAGCACCCATGACACTGTCTGAACTTTAAAATGTGCCTACTGACCTCAAAAGGTTGAGACCTGGGTAAGTCACTACATGTGCAGCTAGGGCGATGCATGCGTAGGTCTTGAGCCTGTCCCTGCCAGATCAAGAGTGATAGCACTGAGCCTCTGCCTGGGGGACGGGAGGAGAGAGTCAGGGACTGAATTCTCTCCAGACACTCTTCAGATAGTCTGATCTCTGACTGAGGCGACCTCTGCACAGCAACCTGCTGCAAGTCGGTGTGATGGTTAGGGCAGACTTCCTGTGCCTCTCCGACACCCTCAAGACCTACCTTTATAACCAGGAAGGCAAGAACCTGATGTTTGTTTCGGCTTTTAAGTGAAAGCAGGAATTATAGGATGGAGTTGCTTCTCAGCATCCCACTGTGAGCTTGCAGAGGACTGCAGAATAGCATCCATAGCACTGGCTACTGAAAGGCAGTGTGTACGTCATTTTGTCTTCTTGAGATCCTCTGCCTCCCTGCCTGTCTCTCTTTCACACATTCTTTCTATGATACTTTTGAAGGTGGAACCTTCTTAAGCTGCTGGGCAAGATAAAAAACATGCAAAGTGGATGCAATTTTTTAAAAAAATTAAAACATGTTTCAATAAAAACCAAAAGAACAGATATTTCTAAGTAAAATAATTACATATCCAAGTTACCAATAAAAAACAAATAAAAATGTCTCCAACTTACAGGAAGACCAGCCAAAACTGGGGACTCTTCAGAGCTTTTCTGAAGACCTGAAAAGAAGGGAACAGAAGAACCACCTATGGGAGTTGATTCTGAGGACGTGGGGCCAACACAGGGAGGGTATATCCACTAGTCCAAACAGGCTTGGTGGTGGGCTGGTGAGCAGGACCTCAGCTGATGCCTGGGTAGTATATAGGAGCATTCAGAAGTTTTGTATTCTGCAGTTTCTTCTCTCATCCTTTGAACCTTTCCAGTCCAACTTATCTAAAAGTCTGTCATTGCCAAATGTTCAAAGCTGAGCATGGTTCCCTCCATAAATGCTTGGAATTTTCTGGACTTCCCTTAAAACATCTGGCACTGCCTACTGTTGGAGATGAGTTCCAGGCACAGATGCTCGGCTTCTTTAATTCAGTTATGGCAGTTAAAGAAATCCAGAAGCCTAGCTGCTTTTGTCTTGTGTTCCTATGAACATCTGAGGCCCTGTTATCTGCCCTACCTCCTACCAGGTGGTCACTGCAAAATCACACGCACAGATGACATACATCATGCATCACCCAAAAAGGGAACAAAAGAGGACACTGATTTGCATAAAAGTTATGTATGTTAACATATAGCTATGAAAGTGCATGTAAAAATTATTTTAAAAATTGCTATAATTCAAATAGAAATACATGTGGAAGGGGGCCGAGGTGACTGGGGAGCCTTGTTCAGTCTGCTAACCAGGTGCTGCTCTTTTTCCAGATGGTTCTTTATCTGATGGCATCTTTACTTGGACTTGGACTGGACAACCCTTCAGACAGAGGGACTGGGGAGACTGTCCTCTGGCAGCTCATTGATAAGAGGTCTGTCCTCTGTTGAGTGGAGAGGACAATTAAGGATGTTTAAATAAATATCAAATTTGAATACAATATTTTCCAAGCTCAGACACACAGTCCAAATGGGAGTGGGGGAGCTCGGGAGTTCAGCTGCTGATATACCAGCAAGTTTTCTTGGGAACTTAGGAGCAAAGGGTGAAATCGTTAGACCATCTTTCCCTTTCCAACACCCATCATTTCCAGACAATAGTCATGCTGTCTGGGATTTCTGAGTTGCAGTCCAACAAATCTGGAGAGCACTAGGTTGGAGAAGGCTGCTTTAGGCATTTCAGGCTGTGATTCTATTACCTGGGAGTAAACCCCATGAAACTAAATGGGATTAACATTTGAGTAAATAGACATAGGGTTCTGCTGGTAGTCTGAAGGGTCCTTTCTTCAGCCATGCCATGACTCTGGATGCAATCCAGTTCATCATCCTCCAGCAAGTCTCAGAGCTTAGGTTAATTTTAAAAGCCTTGCTCCAGCAGCTGTTTCAAATAGCAGCCCAATAGCAACTTGACTTTCAGTGTCTCGGTTTTAAATGGATTGAATTATGAGAAGGGTTCACATTATCACTTGGATGGAATTCAGTTATTTGCAGATGGAATGATACCCAGAGTCCTTCCTGCATTTCAGGGAATTTTCCTCTTGAGTAGACTCAATCTGGATTTGTAAAATGCACAGAGCTCTCTTCCCTGTACCTGACACACTGCATCCGCATGATTCACAACTGCTAATTAAAAAAAGAATTGAGAATGACAGGCAGAAAGGGTCGCCTGTGCCTACTTTGTACACAAGCAGGGCACTATCTGAGTTCATGAATGGTTCATTGATAGCGCATTTTAACTTATCTGTATTTCTTGACTGCTCCCAGTTGGCGGAAAAAGAAAATGCTGGATACATTTGCATCGGATACTCACCAGACTGCACCCCAAATTGAGTATCAGCATCAGATCCCAAAATAACCTGATTCCATGAAATGTTAGCTGTTGTTTTCTATTTCCCAGTACAGTGCCCTATTGTCTCCTCCTCGTCTTTTCTTTTCTGAGGGGAGCACTTTAGTTGCTTAAAGTTCTTCGAAGCCCTGTCATGTGATCCAAATATTTCCTGTGTGGTGATTTCCCAAACAGCTTGAACCAATGGAATACAATGGAATATACTAAATTACTCTCATAATTTTGGGATAGTCACATTTTGTCCTGGCAGGCAGATTAATGTTCATGAACCTTTTTGGGTTAAAATGGAGTTCAGTGGATATATGGCAGGACCTACATTTTTATTTATTTTATTTATTCCAAATATGTATAACCTGATTTTAAATAACTGTTCTCAAGCTGGATTACAATGAGACTGAAATACATTACTGATAAAGTCACTGCAACCACAGCAATGTATTAGGGCAGGTCAATGCTGAACCTTCAATAAAGCAAAGTGAGGATGTTGCTCTGGAGAGAATATTTTGGGTGTCATGACAGGTCAGTAAAGTATTAGCCATTTCATTGGTTATCATTGTGCTTTTAATGCCAGAGATGGAGAAATGTGTTGGAGTGATTTTCTGCTTCTTATGCCAAATAATGTGTTTACTGTGCAACCTAACGTGGGTGGTTGGAAGGCACCACTGGCACTGATGCTTTGCTCTGTGCAACGAAATAGCTTTGGGCACTTTTGGAATACATTAAGCAAGGCTCTGGCATTTCCTAGAATCTTAGAGTTGGAGAAGGACCTCTAAGCACACCTAGTCCAACCTCCTGGCAAAGCAGGAAATCCACTGCTATAGATCATTGGTAGGTGGCCATGAAGGAGATTCCAACAAGTTCTATTGTTCTACAGTTTATACCTTCAGAAGAGTCATTTTCCTGTTTCATCCAAGTCTTTTTAACAGTAATTTGAAGTTCACAAGTGCAGAGAAAATTACCTTTCCCCACCATCCATGTGCCAATCCTTCTTATATTTGAAGATGACTATTATAACACTTGTTAATCCAGGCTAAGCATACCCAACTGTTTCAACATTTCCTGACCCAAACAGAACAGAGTGCAGCCATTGCTTGTTCCAATCTGGGCCACTATACCTGTTGAGGAACTCTAGAATTGCATTAGCCATTTTTGCTGTCACATTGCACTGATGACTCATCTTTAACCTGTGGTCTTCTAAAAACACCAGAACCTTTTCACAGGTATTACTGTCAAATCAGGTGTCACCCATCATCCATTTGCATTGCAGAACTTTAAATTTACCTTTGTTGATATTATGTGGTTACTTTTGGCTACTTAAATAATCTTGAGTCTGGTTTCTAAAGCATTGTATTAGCTATCCCACCCAATTTGGTGTCTACCAAAAATTGATAAGCAATACATTTTCTCGTTCTTCTAGGCCATTTAAACAACACTGGGCCTTGGACAGAAATCTGCAGCTTGCATGCAGGAGGTCCCAGGTCTGATCCTGGGGATCCCTAGGAAGAACTGGAGAAGACTGCTGCCTGAAACCCTAAAGAGCTGTTGCCAGTGTTGACCACAGTGAGCTGGAGGAAGCAGTGCTCTGACTCGGTATATTGTCTTATCTGACAGTCTCCTGCCACCTCCATGTTGGTAATTTGTACGAAAATGGTGTGAGTCCTAGTGCTGTCACTAGGCAAGAAGCCCACAATGTTTCCAAAGGATAGGTTCAAGGATTAAGGGGTTATGATAAATTAAAAACACTTTAAGTTTTCCTGAATCCCTAGCAAAATTAGCATTAAAATCACGGAAATTGCAATGGAATAGGAGTGGATCATAGATGTAGGACATTCAGTAGCTGAGGCAGAAGGAATGAATGCCCAGCATTATCAAGCCAGCACCCAATCTTACTGCCTCCAGATCCCACAAATGCTACTAAACCTCTTTTAAAGACCTTGCTTATAGGAGAGAGATTGAACTAGCAAAAGGTGTTGAACCCTGGGTCAGTTCTGCAATGTATGCCTTCCACATTGCTCTTAACATTTTGGGATTCATTAGCCTTTGAGCACCATTCACTGTGATTACAGGTTAAATTTGATGCCACAAAAAAATCATCCCCTCTTCTTCCTCCCCATTTCCCCCACAGTTATGTTTTCTTTAAATGGAGAGTGTGGGGGACAAATGTACCATTTTTTTGGAGACACACTTTCTGTATCTTTGTGGTCTTCTGAATCCAGAAGTTTCACATGTTCTAATTTGGATTTGGTTTCCATCGGAGAAGCCCTGCTTCGATTTGAAAATCTAAATCTGTCCAAATCAGTCCATTTCTATTCAGGTTACATGCAAATTCAAAGTATACTAATGATGATCATAAATTTGTTTTTTTCAATGTTTTTCAACACCTTTAAATAGGTATTACACCCTGGTTCCCTTGCTTTTATTGTCAAAAATTGCTCTGAGAAGAAGAAGAAGCTTTGTTGTATTCAAGAGGAGTTCAGCAAATCTGTCTGCCACTAACTGGAAGAATGAGCTTCTTATCAGCTACGTCCTTCAGAGAATACAGAATGCTTGGACCCTCTGCTAAATGCCCACATAGCCATTGGGAGGAGATTCTGATTTCACGTTGTCAAATTTGTGCTGGTATACAGGTCAGCACATCTGGCTTCCGTACATGTTCAATGGCTCTAGGGTGCGACCCACTTTTATAAACAGTGTAACACTGGAAGCAGTCATGATCAGAATTTTGTACTCTGCTTTCATCTGGGTGTATGAGTGGAGCTCCACAGCTGAAAGTCACTCCCAGAAGCTGCTACCTACCCAGTCTCTGCCCCTTGCTGTCTGTTCCCAGAACATTCTTTCACCCAAAATAGTACTGGTCAGAATCCCCCACTCCCACCCCACAGCTACCCAAGATATGAGGAAGGGCTGGACTATTAATATTTTTTCAGTCTAAATAGTTTGCCATGCAAGGTCATTCAGATCTGCATCGAGGAGGAATCTGCATCCTTTCAAAAGCGTGGGCACTTCAGATGGCCAGTGTTGGAGGCATGTTTTCATTTGCACAGCTAGTGAGGGGAACCTCATGCTGGGTGCCAGTCTGCAGCTGTTCCTCGGGAGTTTTCTTTTCAGGAATAGTATGCAAGGTTCACACCCAAAAGTCCTGCAGAAAAATCCTATGAAGATGGCACACCCTCATGCATCACATTTTATTTAACCAGTACCCAGAAGGATTTTGATTATTAAAACACCCTCACCAAACTTTCAGCTTTTTAGTGCCAAGGGTAGTTCAGCAGAGCTGACACAGCTGCAGGGTTTCTTAAAATAAGGCAGGGTGGAGAGACAGGCACAGCTTCTTAAACAAGTGAAATGCAATACATTTACTGTATTGAAAGTGTTATTTTATTGTTGAATACCTAAAGCCACCTTCTGCAACCTGCTGTCTTTCAGTGCATTGGACTACTACTTGCATCTGCCTCAGCAAGGCCCTGCTGGCTGGGGAGATGGCAGTGTAGTCCATTGCATCTGGAAGGTACCAGGTTAGGAACATAGGAAGCTGCTGAGTCTCACCATTGGTCTGTCTAGCCTAGTATTCTGCTTTCCAGGGTTTCAGATAGGAAGTGGTACAGAGCTGCCTGGAGGAGCTGGAACTGAACTTGGAACTTTCTGTTCTGCCACTGAGCTACAGTCCCACCTGTCTCGTTGAAAAAGACTGGCTGAGCAAAAGTATTTACATGTTCACAGGAGAGAGAGAGAGAAAGAGAGAAGGATCTAAGAGCAAGTAGTTTTAAGATCAGTACCTCTCAATTTAGAAGAGCAGACCCATGCTTTTATTTATTTATTTGTTTGTTTATTACATTTATAGGCTGCCCCATAGCC
This sequence comes from Varanus komodoensis, assembly GCF_004798865.1. Classification (NCBI taxonomy): domain Eukaryota; kingdom Metazoa; phylum Chordata; class Lepidosauria; order Squamata; family Varanidae; genus Varanus; species Varanus komodoensis. The sequence continues at coordinate 1,339,070 of NW_025335438.1, forward strand.
TGAAGGCTCTCTGGGTGGGTGCTTTAATGAAGATTTTTTTTATTTATTTAGAGTTTTTGTATGCCATCCCATTGCTTATAGCCTCGGGATGGCTCACATAAATAAATAAACACGGTACAAAATACAATTAAGATAAAAGTAATCAGCATAAATTAATAAAACCATAAAGCGGAATGAAAGTATAAAATCCAGTATACAACATAACATCCAATTACTATAATATAGAATGAAGGAGCACATGATATACAGAGCAATTAGCCCTAATATGAAATAATAATACAATCAAACCACTACCAATACATGTATGAATAAATAAAAACAAATATTAAATAAGAACATCTTTTCCTGAAGGTGAAAGTTCAGTAATATGGGTGCCAAATGTAGCTCCTTGGGAAGACTGTTCCACAAGCAAGGCGCAGTAGCAGAAAGGGCCCTTCTCCTCAACTCCTGTCTGCTCTCTTGTATGTCATCTGGAGAGATGATTGAGAAATGCTTGTGCATTTATCATGCAAAAATGTCAGTTGCTAATTCAGACCAGGGAACCGAGCACCATCCTGATGTTGTGTACTCCAATTCCTATCCTTCCAGCCAGCATAATTAGGGATAATGGGAACCGCATTCCAACAACATCTAGTGAGACCACAGGTTCCTCACCCGTGTATCAGAAATCACAAGATACCTCTAATACATTTAAAAGTTTAAATTTAAAATTCTCAAGAAACATACAGACCTTTATTTTTCCTATTATGGGAGAAGAACTGGAAATTTAGAAAAAAGTTTGTTCAAACCTATGGTTTATTTGTAGTTTATTGGAATGAGTTCTGAGATAATTTTGCTTTCTGTGTTGTAATAAGATTATGTGTTTTGGTAATATATAACTGTAATACAATCCTATACATATTTACTCAGAACTAAATCCTGTTTTAATGTACTCCAAAGTAGGTGTACATTGGTTTGTGGTCTTAAGTGCCAGCTTATCCTCATTCTTTATATATCTGTTAGGAAACAGTGGAATTCCCAGGAGTCTTCCATAAATTGCTGCCTTCTATTTTCAAACATATAAATAACTTATTTTTAAAAAATTCCTTCAGATCTCTAGTACAAAGATATGGCATCTCCTTTGTACCGCATGCATTGATCTGCTTAATTTATGACTTTGTTTAGAGAAGGTGGCTTTTGAAAGATGACATGTTCGTACTTATGACCTTCAGACAATGTGTGGAAAGATATATCTGTTGCAGTGGAACCCTTAAAATGCCCCATTAGTACATTTCACTTGTCACTTGGAATTCAGAGGTCAGGCCTTTTTATGGTATGAAAACTGTTGGGAAGCTAATCAGGAAGCCAAACTGTTCGGTCTTATCACTTCTCAGTCTGCCAAAGCAAAAATGAAGATGTTTGAGACCTGTCATTGGTTGTATGGCTTGCAAAGAGGTTCATAAAATCTTCAGAGTCCCCAACCAATAATTAACATGAGGAACTGGCACAAGGAATATTTATACCGTCATTATGGACACCATTGGTTGGAAGACTGCTCTGGGAGCTGCTGCACGTCTTCCAGTCATTTTGGTGGGTGTTGTGCCCCAAAGTGATGCAGGCAGTGTGCAACCTGGGAGCCAGTTTGAAGAATTCTGGACTGAGACTCAGGAGATCTGGGTTCTAGTCCCGACTTGACCATGAAACTCACTGCATGATTTTGGGCCAGGTAATGCTTCTCAGCCTAAGCTACCCCACAGGTTGTTATGAGGATAAAACTGGGAGGAGGAAGATCATGTAAGCTGCCTTAAGTTTTTTGTAAGAGGAAAAGCGGTGCATATAAATGTAATCTGTAAGCAAGAAAATACATACATACATACATACATACATACATACATACATACATACATACATTTTAACATCCATGGAGGCCCTAAGTTCTGGTCTGCTATTTCATTGTTAGGTTCCTGAACCCAGTGGGGCTCCTGCCACAATGGAGGAGAATCTTGTCAGCTATCCTGAGAGAGGCCACCCCCCTCAGATGATATTATACTCAGGAGTTTTGCTGTGCCCTCGGTAAGGAGCTGCTTCCAATCTCTGAACTCTCTTGTCACTTCTGGGACTTCAGGGGGAGCAGCCACAGTTCCGATCTGGGGAGGCATCAGGCATTAGGTGCCTGCAGCCATTCTGTCCAGCCTACTGAGGAGAAGGCTGCAAATGCCGCAGTCTGGAAGAGGAAGATGGCACAATAGAGAAAGAGGCAAAGCCACCAGCTCCACAATGTCAGTCCGCAACTGTCCAGCGCTTCAGCAGGTCCAAGGAGAAGCACCTTGCCAACTCCTCCTCCTCCATGATTCTATGAATTCTCATCGGTTCCAGCCAGCATGCCCAGAGATCAGAAATTCTGGGAGATATAGGCCAAAGCATTTGGATTCAGGAAGATACTACTGGCCAGTTCTCTGGATGATTCTAGACTCATGCAGAACTCCCATCCACTTAGTCTTGGTAGAAACAGATATTTATTAGCATAATGGGAGACTAGGCGTGAAAGTTCTCCAACTTTCGAGTAACAGTTTGCATGAAACTGGCACTACAGATGGAGCCCTGACTTGTCCTTCCACATTTTTTAAAAAATAGCATAAATCTGGTGCCCTCACAATTGGGCTTCTTCACGGAGCACAAGTCATTAACTATGTAGTAGAGAAGAGGGTATGCATTGTCCATAAGCAATACAAACACAGCACCAAAGGTATGTGTCTCTCAGGCAGATACTAAAATATGTCTGCAGCTGCAGCTGTTGATCTCCCTCACTGGAGGGTCTTAAAGCAGAAGTTGGACAGTCATAGATTGGGAGTGTACTCTAGCTCTGAACTTCTAGCACCAAGGGGAACTGGGATGGCCTTCTGGAACTGGGATGATCTTCAAGAAGGACCCCCTGGGGACTGAGAAGGTGTCCTGTATTTGAATTGTTATCCTGTTTGATTTTAGTTTAAAGAGAAAGAACCACCACATGAATGATACTGTCAAGGACTAAGGTGGCCATTTATGAAACACCAACAAAGCAGATACAAAGAGAGAGCAATCTGCATTAAATTTCCATATGCTAATTTTACACAGAGCCACAAATTTAGAAATAATTATTTAGGGATGTGTAAGTCAGCAGAAGTGGAACTCAATATAGTTCTCTGAACATTATTGTGAACTTTGTTCTAAATTGAGTTCCTGTCAGATTGTGAGCATCCGGGGGTACAGAGGTCTTTCCTTGCATATATTTCCATATCTGAACATAAAATGTGTGTGCCTTTGAAATGTACACATTCATCTCCCCTGATTCATGTATATTGCTGCATTTCACAAACATTTTTAAGCATATGCATCATGTCGAATGCATTTTTTTGTTCTGCACATCATATTGGAAGTTCAGAAATGTATGGTGTTTGATTGCAGATTGTATCTGAATCTATGTTCAGTCTGGAAAATGCAAACTGGATGAACTGAATTACTGAAACAAATTTCTCATACATCCCTATAATTATTATGATTTAAATAGAACTACACTGCATCTCACCATAATGTAGAAGACGGTGATGAAGTGACCTCTATGCCTTGCTCAGTCCACTGTCCAGAGGCTGTGGATATGCAACTTCAAGGCCCAACCCTTTCTTCTGGAGACTCTCTTTAAACTAGAATCAGACAGGAGAGCAATTCAAATACAGGAGTCCTTCAAATAGCTGCCAGCCCTCAGGGAGTCCTTCAAATAGAGGGTGGCTCTCTGAAAAAGAAGATACTCGACCAACTTAGAAAATACCCTATGCAGATAGCATTTTCATGGTCTTAGCCTTAAAATTAAAGCCTTGCTAAATAGTTATTGACTCCCACCACAGCATGCTATTTCTTCTAGCAACTGCTATGTATTATAAGATCATTTCTACTTTCACTGAAGTCTTTTGCTTTAATGTTATGTTAAAGGACCATTTCAGGCCATTTCAGACTTCAGTGTAGTGGAAAGCTAGGCAACCACCATGCCCTTGCTCTGGAGTTGGCAGAACATGTGAGCACAGGTTCTTACTTATACCTGCAGGCCTTCAGACACAACAGTCTGGACAAATATTATGCCATTCCTTCATTCTTAGGCATTATTTCCCTTTTGCCTTTATCAGAGATGTCAATCTTTACAAATAACCTCAAAACAAACACGCCTACCTACAGTAAGCACCACACATCAACATATTTTCTGCACCTTAACTTTCTACACTCCTTGAGTTGGTACAATTCCATAAACATGTTGAAAAGTTCCCACTAGCAACTGGGCTGGCCATGTATCCGGTTCTGCCTTGATAGTCATTGGAAGGACAGGCCCATCCAAATCCAGTTTAAAAATGAAGAGCTACCAGTAGGAAGGGATAGGCCTTGGAGTTTCTATTTCAATTATAAATATTATTTCTAAATTTGCATCTATACATCTCAATTAGCACATGAAAAATGTATGTAAATTGGTGTTCCCTTTTGCTTGTTTTGGGGAAGTAGCATGATGGAAGTTCATATTTTTGGTGATTCACAAGTAGCAACCTCTTGCAATCACGTGCAGTGTTTACAATGTCATGCAACACTTTCCCAATGTGAAAGATTATGCTTTTGCAGCTGCAAGACAGTGGTGAAGGACTCAGGCAGGGGGTGCAGACACTGGCCACCCACCACCAGCCACCAACCACCAATGCCTCAACCATAAATATTCTGAGGCCCCACCAGTCTGAGCAGCTATCCCTTGAAAGTCAGGAGTGCCTCTAGGCGGCTCTACTGGCCTAGGTCTAGTTGGCTGACTCTACATGCTGATGAACTTAGGCTTTTGAATTGTGGTGCTGGAGGAGACTCCTGAGAGTCCCTTGGACTGCAAGGCAGTCAAACTGGTCAGTCCTAGAGGAGATCAACTCTGACTGCTCTTTTGAAGGCCAGATACTGAAGATGAAACTCAAATACTTTGGCCACCTAATGAGAAGGAAGGACTCCCTGGAAAAGAGCCTAATGCTGGGAACAATAGATGGCAAAAGAAGAAGGGGACGGCAGAGAATGAGGTGGCTAGATGGAGTCACTGAAGCAGTTGGTGTGAGCTTAGGTGGACTCCAGGGGATGGTGGAATGTTTTCCATGGGGTCACAATGGGTCGGACATGACTTCACGATTAACAACAACAGAATGCTGATGATAGGCTTTGCATGCCAATCCAAACACAATGGACCTCGTAATACTTTTTCTTACAACCCAGCTCCATAATCTGAGCAACTTTCTTGAGAAGCAAAACTGGTAGCTTGAGAATATTGGAAGCTGCCTTGTACTGAGTCTACCCCAGAATTGTCAGCTCTACCTGTCAGCAGCTCTCCAGAAGGCTTCCCCCCACCCCCGCCCTGCACCCCCTAGATATTCTGGGGATTGAACCTTTGCAAGTGAAGCACATGCTCTAGCATTGAGCTATGATCCACCTTTCCATCCCAATTGGATAATTCCATCAAAGGAGCATCTGATACTATGTTCCCCACAGGTTGGGGTAGAGGGGAGGAGTATTCATGCAGTGATCCCAGAAAAGGTCCCGGCACTACCAGTGTGCAGCGATCCCATCTTGTTCTTCTTAAGATATTTTCTGCAGTAAGAAAAATGACAGAAGCAACAGTGGGAAACACGGGAAGGATACGAATGGATGCACAGCCATGCAAGCCTTACCTGGAAGCAGCCCTGGTGCCCGTCTCATCTCAGGGGTCTTTGGAACATCATCAGTTTTTAGACTCATGTGAAGTGGAGAAAGTGTTTGAAAAAGTATTTCTGCATGTATAAAGAGCACAGCCACCTGAAGCCACTGGAGAAGTGGTCAGATCCAAAAATGAAAACCTGAGTCACCTGCTTAATGGATGGGAGTCAAGGGTCAGCTCTCTCACTCTATGGTGCGCTCGGGGGGCACATCTTCAGTTTGATCTTTTGGGCTGGAAAGATCTGTCAGGCAGCAAACAGAGGAGCTGAGCAAGAAAGTCATACAGGAACACCAGTGATTCTATTGAACAGCCTGGGGAAATGCTGTTTGCTTACCTCACTCTTCCATGACAGGAGCAGCCTCCTTACCTTACCTGAAGGCCCCAGGTTGCAAGGAGGGCCTTTAACAAAGATGAGTCTCATTCTCTTTCCATCCTACCATGCAAAATGCTGCTTTGCTTTTGTTTCAAGGCAGGTATTCTGAGAACTTTCTGAGGCTTTGCAGAAAGCACCATTCACCCAGTGGGTCAACTGCAGGTCAGCTCTGGGCAAATACTAGCCCATAACAGAGAACAAAATGCTGAGCCTTCAGGTGAGTCTCACTGGCAGCTGCACCTCATACATGCAGCTACAGATATAGACGGATATCTTAGTTATATTTGACTCCCCTTTAAAGCAATGGCACTTAGGTTAAATCGTATTTAATCCGTTGAGGTAATTTCATTGGGACCTAAGGCAATTGTATTGTCTGGATAAAACAATATAATTTGATATATTGGATCAAACCCAATCTGGAGTAGGGATGTATAAAAAACCAGTTACAGTTTTTCATATTAGAATTTACCCACTTCATACCTCCTGAACTGAACAAGTACTCAGATGTAATATTTGCTTGAAGTCTGTACATTTTTGAGCTTGCCATGTGATCTGCAGACCAAAATAGTGTTTGATACATATGTATTTCTTTTTAAAAAATAAACACAAACAAGCTTTTGTTAATGATGAAGGAATGTGTGCATGTGGAAGATGTACACAACTGGTTGTTATTCTTGGGAATGTACACAAAAGTAATCACAAATTTTCAAGTGGAAAGGAAAAAAAGCAAAGATTACAGTCTGATGCAGGCAAGAGGTGAAACGAGTTTTAAGGTTAAATGTGAAAAGCTTTGAAGAGCTCGCGTTTTGCCTGCATGCACACCCCTAATGTATACATAGGTTAGGCATTCCTTACATGTGTATTCTAGCCTTTCCTCAAGGATCTCAGGGCTCCGTCCGTGTCTTTTTCCTGCCCTCCATTTTATTTTCACATAAGTTTTATAAGATAGTTGAGGCAGTGACTGGCACAAGATCATTCCATGCACTTCATGGCCATAAAATAAAATAAGTTTTCTGATATAAGCTTTGAATATATATAATACAGTAAATGCATATGTAATATGCATGCTTATATATTTTATACAGAACACAATATGCTACTGTTCCTAACCATCCTGCCGAACAAACCACTCTTCTGCAAACTCCGCTTACCTGCGCCTTACATATATGGGCATTTCCACTTGTTCTGA
>NW_025335438.1:1346447-1486840 GCF_004798865.1 Varanus komodoensis
TCAGAACAAGTGCATAGATATTATACACACATACACATTTGCCTATAAAAACACTGCACTCAAGGCAACTTATAACAATAATTAAAAGAGAAAGAATCATCCATGCAATATAAATAGAGCAAAATGCAGAAAGCAGCACTTAAAAACCAACCATAACATTTAGAAGAACAAATAAACTAGTCAATTATATAGCTCATTTATAGATTTAAAAGCCTGGGCAGAGAAAAGGAACTTTGGCTGGTGTTGAAATGACATGAGCTTTGGCAACAACTGAGTAACGGAGCTGCTCATTACTCATTGAAGGGGGTCCAAACACTTGTACACACTGCATTAGCAAATTTGTTACAGAGAATTGCCGTTTCCTAGTGCTACTCATAAGGTAGTATTCGTGTCATGGGATTCCACACCTCTCTTGCCATTTGGAATGAAATGCTTGCACAGGACCCCTGATGGAGGAGAGAGGAGCAATTCTCACTGATTCCTCCTTCACCCTGTACAGTCTTTCAGAACCTGCTTCAATGAGCTGGGCTACATTCTGGAACAGCATAAAAGGTGATGCCATGAGCTACAGGGGGAAAGGAGAGTTAATAAAAGTCATCATTCCCTTTCCTCCACTGGGAGCCTCTGCTAGATTGGAGCCCCTTTGGCAAACACAACCATCATGTCTGCTCACAGATCTTTCCCGATTCTGCTTGCTGGCTGATTGACATGACTTCTCTAGTGATGATCAACAATTCAACACTTCCACAAGCCAGTTTTTGTTCATAAAACAGGGATTTGTTTGTTTAATGTTTTGTTCCATCTTCCAAGACTTAAGCATTCTCACCTGCGCCATTCCAACAAGTGATTTCTCATGGAACCCCTGGCCTTATCTTTCCTTGCTTTCCATTTATCATTTTATCCCACTCCCCTTCATTTAAATTTAGCCTGTGTATTTCCCTGCTCCGTATATACCGTGATATAGTTCCAACACATCAAGCAATTCCTTTGAGTCCATAGTTTACAAAAACCCACCCCACAGAAGGGCTTAGGACTGCAACACCTGACGGAATGCCTCTTCCAACAATAATGCCCCTGGGCATGCACAGCTTCTGAGGCCTCCCTCTGAATGCCACCACCAAGGGGGCTTCAGCTGGTGGCAACAACAGGGAAGGCCTTCTCTGCAGTGGCCTCCAGGTTATGGGACGTTTTCTCAACTGAGGCCCACCTGGCACCAATTCTACTCTCTCTCTCCTCTCTCATTCTCTCTCTCTCTTGGCGCCCAGTTAACACTGCCCTTTCAGCTGAAATATTTACCAATTCCAAATAGCACATGGGGACAGCGTGGGGAGGGTATTATCAGCTGCGTTTTAGCAGACTTAGTAGCATAGACTACTTTTAGTTGTTTTGTTGTTTAAAATGTGGTTTTAAATATTACACAGAAATTTTATGATTTTTTAATTGTTGTTTTATATTTTTGTTGTATTTATTTACTATACTTCACTGCCAAGATAGCTTCAATTGTGGGCTGGTATAGAAATTAAATTCATACCAGTCATGGGCTGGTAAAGAAATAAATCATCAACATCCTTTTCTCCAATGCTCTGCCAGCCAGCAATATCCCATTCATCGCTTTTTCTGTTTCATTGCAGAACACTCTTTTTATTTCATTTCATTTATTAAATGTCTGCTCCACCCCATAGATGAAGCTCTCTGGGTGGCCCACAGCGTTAAAAGAAAACATGTTAATGCACTCTTACAGTCAGTACACCACTGCAACACTAAACAAGCCAAATAGTTCATTTCACAAATACCAGCATTATAAGATTTCAAATTAGTTACAGAATAGACAAAAATCAATAATTGTAACATAATGTTGATTATTATTTATCAGGAATGGGTAAGCCAGGACCAAACATGCCAACTAGCCCTTTCCTATGCACTGAGGCCTCCACAATCAACACAAGCTGCAACCAGCTAGCTCCACATGCTGAAAAGCGCTGCCAGGTTTCTTCCAGCCTGCAGCGATCGATCTCTTGCTTGCTCCTCTCTGCCCTCGCTCTCATTCTGGCACAGTACTCAAGGGTTCAACAGAGACAAGGGTGGTGATGGGTAGCCCCTTCCCTGTGCTTTTGATAGTCCCACTGCTTCTTGGTCCTTTTTTCTTCTGGTCTTCCCACTGCACCCTTTTGGCTGGGTGGGCTGCAGATGGAACACCCTGAAGCCATCCGCCCTCTTTCGTTTCATGCAGAGCAATCCAATGAGCTTAGGAAGCCCCTAAAGGGGCAAATGGATTGTTTGGATTCCCAACTCTTGGAAAACAGCATTGAAGTTGGAAAATAGCTCTGATCTTGGAGATGGGGATCTCTGCTCAGACTGCCTGACCCCCTGCAGCTGGACAGACAGAATTGTGTCAGATGTGTCTCTAAGGTCAGAAGAGTGACCTTGGAGAAGGGTAAAGGGCTGAGGAAGGGGAGTAGACGACATATCCCTGTAGTGCTCCCTCCTCCTTCCTGCCTCATTCAGAGCCCTGCAGCTAAACAACCCAAACTGGCCAAGTAACTGATTTGCAGGGAGGAAGGACCCTGGAGGCAATCATTGCCCCATGCCTTTCCCACCCTGCACAGGATGCCTGTCAGCCTCCAAGTTCAGAGGCCCATGGACAGCCTCACTGGATTGTTCCCTGCACATGTTTTGGAGTCCCACATGCAACTCCAGGTAGTTATGGGAATGCCAAGAGTTATAGGCTCTCCCTTCACTGTGAATGATCCCAGATGCCATTGAGAGCATGTAAAATTTTTCTTAAAATAAATATTGAGAAGAATGGGGTGCTTGATGGGCACCAAGGAAGGTGTCTGGAGGCACTTTAGTGCCCTCAGGCACTAGTCTGAGAATACACAAACAAGGCCAAGAGCTCCTTTGATTCTGTGAGAATATGCGTTATTTTCCACACTTATCATAATAGCTTCTGTTTTAAACTATAAATAATCCTACCTATAAAATATAAATACAATTATATTGTATATAATAAATATATTTTATGTAATAAAATATAATCATAATTATAAACTAATTATACTTGACCACTGTTAAATGGTCAAGTCCTACTATTTATCATTATTAATTATAATGATGAACATTACTTAATGTTGATAATTTTAAATAGTTATTACATTATATCATTTTTAAAGCATCCAGCCTTGTAGATAAGCACAAAGATGTATCATCATCACCCATTTCTTAAAGGCTGTAGACACTTGGGTTTGTCTAACAATCAGTACAAACAGCTTAAAAGCTGTCAAGTTAATGAAACAGATTTTCCCAGATACAGTCAAGCAGTAAAATAATAATTTGCAAATCAAGCAATTCCAAATTTGTACATTTTTTTGCAGAAGTAAACCTGATCTGCTACTAAAACAAAGGTTTGTAAATCAGAGAGTCTCATTGTAATCTTAGCTGATACAGTGAGAATTATGAAATGCCTCTGTTTTCATAAGTGGCTATTTTACAACAGCAAATTAAAAAGCGTTGTATAGTTCGTATAGGGTCATGTTGACTTAGATGCATAATGAAAATCTGGCAATCCATAGATCTTGAAAAATGCCTATTTTGCAAGGTTCTATGCATCTGGTGTGCTGTAAAATCTCACTGGATAAGGAAAGGAGACATCCAAACAGGATACACACATATTTCATACAAACGAAAAGTGTCATTATTAGGGATTTTTAACATATTTAGGTTACTATTGGTCTAACAGGGATTCATTCAGGATAAAAATATTGTGCTACATTTTTTATACCCAGAAAGTCAACTATTTCTTAAGCCACCCACAAACAATATCAAATCCAGCACTATACCACAGATAGCTGTTGGGGAGGCTGACCAAAATTTGCTTGGTCCATTTTTGTCAGAATAGTCCTAATCAAGTTGAGTCTTGTCTTGGGTCTGTTTGCCAACAGGCTCCCAGCCCTAAATATATCCCTGTGTATCCATCATGATTAGAAAGAACGGTCAGGATGCATTTTTGGCTCCACCATGTGCCCCTTCATGTTTGTGCATCACATTCCACATTTGATCAGCTTAGTGTGCATGCCAAATCCACAAAGCATCCTTTCCCCTCAGTGTTCATAGTTCACATTGTACTCCCAGGGCCAAATTGGTGGAGTCGGCATGAGGGGTAGCAAAAAACACGGTTCTGCATGATTTCCTAATAGGGAATGCCACAGTTTGGGAAGTACAGGAATGATTCTCTCCAGTCAGTAGGTGATTGGTGTCAGCAGTTCTTCCAAGCAGGTAGTCTAAATTTATCAACTGCTCTACAGCCAGGATTTGTGAGCAGTTCCCAGAAAAATGCTATAAAATTTCTTATGCAAAATGAATTGAGAAGGACAAGGACAAGAAGGTCAGCTAGAAGGTCCCAACAGAAAGGTTTCCACCTGCTGCCTACAGGCCACCTAGGAAGGTAGTGAGTGAAACACCATGGTCAGAGAGTCCCAGAACTGAAGTGCTACCACCAGGGAGACTCAAGACCTACAGCCGCCTTTAGATAACAGGAGAGCCTGCACAAGAGATTCTTTGGACGATCTTAAAGTAGAATTGGGCAGTCTGTTTTTCCGTCAGGTGTAGCATTCCCTCAGACACAGTCTTGAAGCCTGCATTTTGGTGTTGGATGAGAGCTGAGTGTCCTGTACACACACCTTCTGTCTCTCTTAAGACAATCCCACACTGGGCAGAAGTGGAAGGACAGCAGGGTGCTGAAAACGATCTTAAGCTGAGATCATCACCACTTCTCCCTTTTCTCACTCCCTTTTCCTACCCACATTACATGCACGGCACATTATTATGCACAAGAAAGCACAGGAGATGCTGGGGTTACATTGGGTGATGTACATAGTATGGGTGAAGACCACTGATGTGGCTCCCAGGCCACAGGCTGCCCATCTCTGCCTTGATGCTTGGATAGGAAAGAATAAATGCAAGGGTTTCTTCAACTCATTAGGTAATGCATGCTGGCCAGTTATGGGTAGGTGGCTGCTTTGTAACCAGACCATTTTCTTCTTATTAAGGGAAACCACTTGGCATTTGTACTGAAAACCTTTCAAAACTTTATTCCAGGTGCAACTCAAGGCTGGGTGCAACCAGTGGAATTGTGGAATTCTTTTAAAAAAAAGTCTGCTGGGCCTCTACTGTACTATCAAGCAAGGGTATTATTAAAATATGGAGGATGGAAGAGGGCAGCTAACCAGGCACTGAGAACACATCTGAGGACTAATCCTACACGCTGACACTGGAGTATCCTGCACTCATGTATATGCATGCACACACAGCACTGTCACCTCTCCATGCTGAGCCTGCAGCATAGAGACCAAAGCTCATCAGAGCCATTTGGCCTACATAGGCAAACCTGGCTGGAGGGGAGAACATTAATGCTGTGGGGATGGTTTCTGTGAAACACAGGATGCAGGGTGAATCAATGTAAGTATCAGCTGCTTGGTGTTTACTTCTTATGAACATGCATGTGAAATATGTGCAATACATTCATGAGCAACTGTAGCAGTCGGTAGCAGAATGGAAGATGGAGCTCTAGTGGCAGCAGAGGGCAGATCAACGGCCTCAGGGGCTTCATGGGCAGTGTGTGATCTAGGGCCACGATTGGATCAATATGATCTGCTCAGCTTTGCTTCATTTCCTGTCCCTGCCACTCATTTCCTCCTTGCATATCACTACATACTCCAGAGGAGCAAAATTTTGACTTAACTGAATGGGGAAAGGACACAAAGGTAGGACACAGCCTAGATGCAGGATTAACCATAAACACGTTAGACACATTAAAGTAGAAAAACCATCACACTGGAAGCAAACTAAAAATGCACCAGGGAATACGACAGTCAGCTTAAGGCACTTAAGGCAGATTTTCCTAAGGCATATAATGTCATTTATGAATTGCAGGATCTTATAATGCCACCCATAAAACTAAGTCCACTCATATGGTTAGCTTCATTCTATTACCACATTGTTGCACCAGTTCACAGAGTGCATAGATCAACCTTCCCCAGTCTCTAGCCAGCTCTGAAAGTTGCTGGGTTGGTGAAGGTTGGCATTGATACACAGGACAAAGGAATCTGTTCTCTGTGCCACCCATTACTGTCTATGTGTGTTGTTGGAAAGCAGCCAAAGGCTAATTTATTTGTGACAGCAACAACACGGAGTTTGCAAAAAAAAAAAAAAAAAACCACCAGAAAACCAACGACCAACAAAGAACAGTTATTTGTGTGACAGCTGCAATGTTTAAAAAGTAGATAGCAACATGCAAACAACATCGGCACTCTGGCCCAACCATTTTTTTAGCCATTCCCTTCTATCACTGTGAAACAGTGCAACTTCATGGGCATTTTAAATTTCCTGAAGTCTTCTTCAGGAAGTGTGGCATCTGTTGGGATGCCATGCCATGCCATGAAGTGAAGAACCCACTAACACAGGGTTCGAAAAAGAAACACACTGTTGAAAAGAGGACAACAGAGAAAACCCAGTCACAAAACTTCTGCTTCTGCAGATTTATATCACTGAGTCAAATTCATGATCATCAGTATAATTTAAACAGAACTATAGAACACATTACACTGTTGTGGAGAAAACTCTGGCCTGATGATCTGCCTGCATGCTTAATCCACTGCCAAGGTGCAAAGTAGCATATTATGCTGTATCTTGTGGTTTTATATGTTAGGAATTGCCCAGAGAGCTTCAGCAATTAGAAGGCATAGAAATGGAATAAAGAAATAAGTTGATGAGCAATTTCTGGTTCCTTTCTTTCCATTCTTGTGGGTCTTTCTCTTCAAAAGAGGCTTGGGACAAGACAGTTTACCAAAGAAAGGACTGCCCTCTGTCAAGTAGGACATCTGGTCACCCAAAATTAAGTGTCAGACAAAAATGTAGATATGCATTTCAAGCACTGGGACATGGAATTTTATCAGTTTGCCCTGTTATTCTTGTCATTCTTTATGTAAAAACATGATGTTTGCCTTTGACTTGGGTTATGGAAACCGCTTGTTAGTAAGGAAGAGTAAATGGCTAAGAGCAGCTGGGCCTTGATCAAACTAAGCACAACAGTATTTATCAACATGAGTTTGTTTGCAGAAGTGTTCGTATGGCAGTCTCATTATTGCTGAGAATGGCTTCTCCAACCCTGCTAAGAAAAGACCTTTATCTGACCGGGCTTCTTTCTGAACCTTCGCACACACACAGCCTGAAAGCCAGAGCGGCGTAGTGGTGAGAGGGCTGGACTGGGACTTGTAGCTCACTGGATGACTTTGGGCCAGTCATGGACTCTCAGGCTAACCTACCTCACAAGGGTGTTTTTGTGAAAGTAAAGTGGAAAGGAAAAAAACCCTTGGAAACCACCTTGGACTCCTAGCAAGAAGAAGTAAGGCAGGCTATAAATATAGAATGATGCTGAACCTGCTGCTGCTGACGGATGCCTGAATTAAAATAAACAGTGGGACCAGCTGCCTAGAGAGGTGGTGGGCTCTCCCACACTAGAGCCTTTCAAAAAGAAGCTAGACAGCCCTCTGAGTGGGATGGTGTGACAGCAGGGGGTTGGACCCAAAGGCCTTCACGGCCCCTTCCAACTCTACAGTTCTATGATTCTCTAGTCTTGGGCATCTGAACACTGACCAAGCATGTTCCATATATTAGCTAATTTTTTTTGCCCTGGGAGCTCATATATGCAGCAATTTTGTTTTTCCCAAGAGCTGACTTGTATATTCCAAATCAAGATATGCACTTGTGCCAAAAATATGGAAAATAGTGAATTTTCTTTCTCAAGAAAATAATATTTTAAAGCAACCATCCAAATTGTATCTGTACTATGTGAAGACTTTGTAAGCTTGTAGATATGCCAGCCACTCATATGGAAGGAACCCCATGGCTTTGTTAAACTGCCTGAAGGATCTTAGTCCAGAAGGAATGTGTTATTCCACTGTCCGTTTCCAGCATACGAATGCTAGAGAAGGTCCTAGTATCTTTTACTTGACTCTTCAAATGCTATGAAGATGTGTCCATTTTCTTTCTACTTTTCTACATGAAAAGCAAAAGTAATCACGTTAGCCATAAACAGAATTCCAAAATCCATACTAGTGTAAGAACTTTACTAGGTCAACCAACAGAGCACCCAAAATGGCTAAGCTTTGGACATCTGCAGAATCTCTTCATCAGGTATATGAGAAAAAAGTGGGGGGAAAGCATTTATTGTGGGAGTCATGATGTCTTGCATTGGTCATGTATCATGCAGACACCATGACTGAGCAAAGTCAGCTGCTTCTTTCTCTCTTTTCCTCACCCAGTGACTTTTTGCTATGTTCTTTAAAAAGCAGTACTTGATTAAGAGATCTGGAGATCTCAAATACTTGCATTTCTTTGTGATCTTTTAATTAGTCTAATAAATGTATCACACTATTATGGATTTTGGAATTCTACATCTGTTCCCCACCCCAGTCATTAGTGGAATTCCGTATGGGAAGTGTCCCTGGGATTCAGCCTGTTAAGGACATGAAATCCTCCCCAGTGCAGAGCCCCCCACCCCAGAAGCACCATGCCAATTCAGAGCCATTGGCTATGAGGTGTGGATGTGGGTGGGTGGGGAGTAAGGCTATACTCATCTTGCATTCCAGCAGGCCCCACACTTGTTTGCCTCTGTTGGAGGAGGAGCTGTGAGCCCCAGAAACCGTCTTTCTTCTTGTTCTACACAATCGATATTGCTCTTTTGTTATGGTTATATTTAGCTCACCATGATATTTGGACATGTTCACAGAAATTAAAAAGAACAACTGTGGCCAGCAGTTGTCAAAAATCAAACAACTGACACAGATCAATGCCTACTGATGGGACAAAGAACATGCTGCATGTCCCAAATAAAAATAAAATACCATGGGGAAGAAATATCCCTCCTGCCATGAGTCAGGGGGAAAAAATGTCAGGGCTGAGGTTTGTTCAGCTAGGGGAAGGACTGGATTCCAGAGCTAAGCAGTTCTCCCTGGACATGCCTCTTCAGCCCAATCACCTCCCTCCAATTGGCCCAGCCCTGGAAACAAATAGCAAAAGTATTTGGGCACATGGCTTAACCTGAAAAGATACCTTATCTGGATGAAAGCAAGAAGTGCAATGTCAAAGTTTTCCATTAATCTACCCAAATGGAAACTTGCATTTGAAAACACAGGTGGGCCTGATGTAAAGCATAGCATTTAGGGCTTGAACACAGCAGATGGAGTCCAAATCCCCACTCGTCCACAGAGTTCACTGGGAGACCTTGGCCATTCACCCTATCTCAGTTGAACCTTAACCCAGTGCCCTTCAGATGTGTTGGATTGCAATCCCCATCATGAGACTTGCAGTTCCGTCAAGATTTATCATGTGTGTGTTTTATGGGTTTAGTCATTTGCCCCTCCTGGAACCAAATATGGAAAAAACTCAGTTTAGAGTTGGAAAGCCTTACTTTGCCAGTCTTGCAACATGTTCTGAAAAAGATAAAAATATGTTTGACAATATGCAAACATTTGAAGATGGAACATGAACAGACAAGATCATAGTTAATTATAGAATTCCTCTTCTGCCACAAGCTATGGACGCCAATTTGGATTGGGTTGAAAGAAGAACCCTGTCAATAGCTACTAATCCTAATGGATATAACCTAACTCCAGTATCAGAAAGCATATTTCAGTCACTGGAGGACATGACCGGGAAGGTACTGCGGCATTTTCCTGGTTATCATTACTTATTATTTATTTATTACACTTGTACACTGCACCCTCAGCCACAAGGCTCTCGGAGTGGCTTACATTATATTAGCCACTGTGTGACATTATATAGCCACACATTAGCTGCTGTGTGAATAGAATGCTGGACCACATGGATTCCCAGACTGGTCCAGCATGGTTCCTCTCATGTACTTATCACACACATGTATAAATCAACAGCAATCCAGGATTTGTTCCTGGGTGAGCATGTCAGCCTAGATCCAGGTTTGCCCTTCTGGGTTCTTCTTGCAGCAGCAGATTAGACCTGGGCACATGTGGGGAGGAAAAGATGCGGTAGCCTGCAATAAATCTATCCTCTTAACCACATGCCATCTGGCAGTCTTCTACTTTTGAGCAAATACCTGTGAAAAGGTGGGTGTTTGCAACACCTTGCAATGAGCAATCTCTTTTCCTGAGCCGGCCGAGCTAGTGACAGCAATGGCCTTGCAGTTTCCATACGGGAGGAATTCAGCATACATGCTGAGGCCACCCTTTTGGCGATATCTCAGGACATCATGGCTTGCATGGTTTTCTGGCCTCACTTAATTCAGCAGCGTACAGCCTTAATCTGTTCTTATGTGCTGGGTGGGATAAACAGTCACCTGTGTTCTGAGAGAGGAAGGGAGGGAAGGTCTGTCTGTATTTCGATTGCCAAGGTCACCTCACTACGTGGTGAGGCCTAAATTGACTGGAGAGCTGAGACTCTCCAAGGTGAGTGGGTGGCAATTAAAATGGCCTGCCCCAGGAGGAGGATGGAGAGGAATGGTTTCCTGAGCGCTCTTAGGGATTTTCCTTTCACTCTGGCAGGTGATCCTGTTGACATTCTGGTCAACCTCTGGAATGTGGAAACAGCCCAGGTAGTTGACAGAATGGCTTCACAGCATCCTCTCCCACTTAGTAAAGTTAGATTAGCCCACTGATTTTGTGGCACATTGACAGGTGATGAAATGTGGTAAAAATTCTCTTCCAGGTGCTGATGGAAGAGTTGGAATGAGTTTAATCAAACATGGGTTAGAACAGGGGAGTCTGGAATGAGACTTTTAACCAGTTTTTGCAAAATGTGGCCACCATCTTCTTTTCACTCTGGAATTCTGGTCTAAAAATGGGCATAACCGTCACTTTTTCCTCCTCCACATCCAGCTTTTAATTAATAAATAAGTCTCAAGTTCAAGAGGTATAGCTATTTCTGGTATAATGTTCCTGTCTACCCTGAAACTGTTAAAAGTGAGGATCCTGTCAAAAGGGAATGGCAGCGATTCCAAATCAGTTCTAGAACAGTTGAATACACAGAGAATTGATTCCAGACTTCTAAGAGATGATCCCTGAAAGCTCAAGGCCTGGAGGGACACATCTGTCAATTTCTCTCACATTTGACTTGTTTTAATCATGCTCTTCTTTCTCAAATACGGAAACTTTTCTGCATTTTGGTAAACTTTCATCAAAACCAAGCTGAAATGACAACCTCATGTGCCCTGACCCTGCAGGAAAGTTCGTAACACTGTTCATGGAAGCACAGCCAACGGCTCTCTTCAGACTAGAGTGGAGGGACCAGGAAGGAGGCAGGCTGCATGTGATCTTGCAAGCCCTCCATGGATATTTCTTCTGACTGCCTGAATAGGGCTGCCTCAGATCTTGGTTGGGCTAGTGCTTCTTGGTACCTCTGCTTAGCACCATTCAAGTTGCTCGGATGCTTATGTCACCTGGCGATAAATCTCTGCACCGCTCCTGCCGATCAAGAATTCTGAATGATTTCTATGATATAACGCAGAGCGCTGGCCATGGAAGCATTGCTCAAGCAAGCACCTGCTTACACTCTCTCTTGTATTTTGAAGTCCGGGTAAAAGGTAAACAAGCAGGTGAAGAGGTTGAGATGATGAAAGACAACAGACCATTACCAGAGGCTTAATGGTCTTGTAAAGGAGATAAATGTCTTTGAAGTAGCACCCTTTTAAACCTATGACCTCTGGGATGACCCTACCTCTCCGATTATGGCATGCAGATCATTGTACACTGACCTGTGGAACGGAAGCAGAGAGAGTACATTCCTTGATGTCAGGTAATGTGCTTGTACACTATCTATACTCATCTGTAGCCTTTTATTTGCATAGTTTTTAATGTGGGATTCGCACACTGTGGGATCTTCAGTTTTATATACAAAAATGTCTGTCTTCCTTTTTAGAAATAAGTGTGCCTTGCAGGGATTTTGCTCTTATGGCTTAAGACCCAGCTTCAGAATGACAACTATTGGCTTTCCTTGTGCATTGCTTTGCTTCTTACAATCTACTACTCACCATGGTCAGATTCCTTGGGTCCAAAAGAGCCCTTAAGCAAACAAGGGTAAGTGTCTGCAAGCGGAGCAATTTCTCTTCCCCTAATCTGCAGGCCACGGAGCATTCTCACAATAACGCCAATGCTTACATATTTCTACAATAACTTTTGGTAGCTTTGTTTTCCACCATGGCTGTTCATTTCAATGTCCGAAATTAGGGGGAAATTCTCTAGCAGTAGTTCCATAAGGTCTGCTGAAGCCCTGGGGCATGGTACCTCCTCTGGATGTGGGTGGGCACATGCCAGAACACATACTGGGGATGATATGATGACATGCTGTTCCATCACCAGCATCACGTTGTATTTGTATGCCACTCTATTCTTTAAAAGAACCCAAGGCAACTTATGCAGCTCATTTTCACCTCACAGTATCAACCCACAAGTCTGCTGAGAGTCTGTGATCAGCCCAAATTAATTCAGAGAGTTTCATGGGTGGCTGGAGGCTAGAACCCAGGCTGCCTGGGTCCCCAGTTGAACACTAACCACTACACCAGCTCTCTATATCATGCATAGAGGATCATTGGTCAGTGACTAGGTGAACTCTTCCATTTTCAAACAACATTCTTTTATATTCTAGGCTATATTAATTCATATTTGAGCAATGTGTTTTAGGCTGTTGTCTTTTGCTCCATGCTCTCAATACCAGATGCAGGGGACTGGATGGATTCTACACCCCAAACAAGGTGATCTCTGCTGCCACCATGCTTTATGCTGGTATTTTATTTTTGGCAATCTAGATGAAGCCTCAGGGATGAGGAGGGAAGGAGGCTAAGGCTCTGATAGGAACCTGTATAAGAGCTTGGCTCCAGCCTCTTCCCCTCCCTGCCCCCTGGCTTGCCATTTTCTATCCCCTCCAAGGTACATCTGCAACAGGGGAGCAGGGCTTAGCCAGCTCTGATGCCACAGGAGTGCATATTATTGGTTTATTGCCAGACGGTCACGTATCTGGGTTTAGCCTTTTCGGGATGTCTTCTTCTCTGCTATGGACCACAACCACTGAAAAACAAGAATGGATTTCTTTATTGTGTTTTTATATTTCAGTATCCCCCAATAGCTGCAGCTCTCTCGGCAGCTCGCAAATGCATGTGCAAGCACTGCACTCACAGAGAAAGCACATTCCTCGGAGTTTCCAATGTGCTACTCGTGACATCCCAGCTATGCAGCTTTTGTTTTAAGTAAAACACATCCAGAGTTGTAGGACTGGGGCTCTTGTGCTCTTCGCATCTCTGCCAGCCTGCTTCAGAAAACAGATGTAATTCATAATTCATTGAATGACTTGAAAATGCCTTGCTAGCTGCACACAAGCTAAGAAAATGTTCCCAAAGGGATTTCCCCAGAAATCAGAGCATTTGTTCGCTTGAGTTCATACGTAGTGAATCTTCCACCCTCTGTTTCCCTTATCGAAAAATTACAGGAAATATTAATAACAACAATCCAGAGCAAAAATCTGATGTAACTGGATGAATTCAAGCATATTTAAAGCCAGAGAGTGTTCTTCAGAATAAATTCCCTTTGGGCAAAAACACATAAAATGGTGTGATTGTGCGTGTCAGCCTGATGGGAAACAAATGAGCAGCTCAATAGAATTAATTCACTAAGTGTCCATAACTGTGTGTTAGTGCAGCCACTTGCTGTATGTCCTCTATTGCAGGCAATAGCCTGTCCCAAAATAAAAGGCTTTCAAACGTAACTGCCTTCCTTCTTATCAACATTGTGAGGATAATAAATGCTTTGTTGCTGCTGCTGCTTTGCATATTAGGGTCTAAATGCTTTCACAAATCTCATTGCTTTTCCTCAATTTGAAACATTTCAGATGGCCATGGAGGCTGGGGATGATTGGAAATGTGATACAGTACATCTGTAGGGTGCCAGGCTTGGGAAGGCTGATGTAAACTCTGTCATCTTGATTTAGCATTATGCTGAAAAGGAGGATAGGGACAAGGTGTTAATACAAATAAACTTTGCGCTGGAAAGTTGTTTAGTATTTACTGCCATATATATTCTTATTACTTGTTTGCTTCTTGAAACTCAGTGCAAAGTGGAGTTTCTGTGCCTTTTAACAACCAGAGGACAGAAAATGGCAAAACTGAAAGGACAAATAGGCACTTTCAGTAATACAATTGATTGAGGACTTAATGACACTTCCATTTGCCACTTGAAGGCATCTTTAGGTGTATTCTGCAAATGGATGTTCTTTCTTTGTTGAAGACTATGCATAACAGAGCTTATGGATAATAGTATACTTTATATCAAAATATAAAGGTATATATTTATATGTAACAATTGTAATTGATCTAATCAAACAATGTCAGAAAGCCTAATGCTGGGAACAATAGATGGCAAAAGAAGAAGGGGACGGCAGAGAATGAGGTGGCTAGATGGAGTCACTGAAGCAGGCGGTGTGAGCTTTGGTGGACTCCGGGGGATGGTGGAGGACAGGAAGGCCTGGAGCAATGTTGTCCATGGGGTTGTGATGGGTTGGACACGACTTCGCAACTAACAACAACAAATGTAAGACAATGATAATATTTTATTCATTTTTAATCTTTTTTATTTTGTTTTGCTTTAATCAACTTCATAATTAAAAAATAGGAAAAAAGAACAAGCTTCTGACAAATTCACTGTTCACTCATCTATTCATCTATCCACAAGCCAAAAATGTGATTTATTTATTTAAAACATTTGTACCTTTTAATCCCATTACTAACCTAATCAGATGTAGCCACAAAAAGAGAAATGCTTTTTTAGGCTGCATTAATAGATGTATCACTTCCAAAACATGTGAAGTACTAGTTCCGCTACATTCTTCACTAATTAGACCTCACCTAGAGTACTGTGTCCCATTCTGGGCACCTAAGTTTAAGAAAGATGCAGAAAAGCTGGAAATGGTTCAGAGGAGGGCAACCAGGATGATTCAGGGTCTGGAAACAAAGCCCTATGAGGAGAGATTGAGAGAACTGGACATGCTCAGCCTAAAGAAGAGAAGACTGAAATGGGGATATGATAGCACTCTACAAGAACTTGAAAGGCTGTCACAAAGAGGAAGGACAAAATCTCATTTCGATCATCCCGGAGTGCAGGAATAATGGACTTAAGCTACAGAAAACCAGATATCAGCTAGAAATTAGGAAAAATTCTTCAATGGAGGAAATTGGACAATTGAATCAATTACCTCAGGAGGTTGTGGGCTTTTCTGCATTAGAGGCATTCAAGATGCAACCCGACAGTCATCTGAGTGAGGTGGTATAATTTAGTGGCCTGCACTGGCAAGGGTTGGACCTGATGGCCTTCTTGTTCCCTTCCAACTATTCTGTGACCCTGTGAATCTGTAAGGAGATAAGTCCACTGGAAAAGGAAGTTGGAGGGCACCAAAGAATGTACAAAGGTCTTTATCCAGTATAGGAGCTTGGTTATAGGTTTCCCCAAAAGGTACCAGGAAAACTTTACCACATAAACTGTAGCTTTTCAAAGAACTAGGTATGCAATTTATACAGGGCTGTGCTAGCTAGACTGTATTTTATATTTCACAATACAATATAATACAGACACAAATTGGAACAAGCTGAATTTAGAAAACCTCCGCAAGTTCAAGTTTTGCTACTCACACAACAAAGTTTCAAGTCTAGTCGTGACTTGGGCCTCTGTAAGAGCCTCAGATGCTGGAGTATTTCCAAAAGTAAGCAGCTGTAGATATCACCAGTTCCTTTCATAGGAGACTTCTGCAAATCCCAAGAATCATAATTAGTACGATAAATGTTTGAAAACACAGAAAGGAGTGTGCCTTTGAGTAAGTGCAACATATATGTCCTTCTTCCGCAAACAACCACCCCATGCATGTGCCATTCAGAAAAGACCACTAAATTCAACATAAGAGAATCATAGAATGATAGAGTTGGAAGGGGCCATGAAGCCATGGAGTCCAACCTCCTGCTGTTGCAGGTCCTCCATTTACACCATCCCATTTGGATGGCTGTCTAGTTTCTTTTCAGATGTCTCTAGTGTGGGAGAGCCCACCACCTCTCTAGGCAGCTGGTTCCACTGTTGTATTACTCTGATAGTGAGGAAACTTTTCCTGATACCTAGCCCAGACCTAGGTTGTTGCAACTTGACTTGATTATTCATATCCTGCACTCTGGTATCAGTGAGAACAGATCCTGACCTTCCTCTTTGTGACAGCCTCTGAGGTACTTATAGAGGGACATCATGTCCCCCCTCACTCTTCTCTTCTCATAGCTGAACACACCCAGTTCTCTGTCTCTCCTCATAGGGCAGTGTTTCCAAAGTGGTTATCTTTGCAGTTTAACCACTGTTTCACTGAAAAGTAATTATTTCACTGTAGCCACCTAATTCCAAATAACTGTCAAATAGGTTTACACCTCTCATACCAGACATATGAGCTGGCCATCTGCAGGAAAGGTAGACCACATAAGCAAATTATTATTTGCACAATAATTCCAGTCTGTAGCAAACAGTTATCCCCATCAGTCTGGTCTAAGCAATGGCACATGGCAAGCAGAAAAAGGGCTGCAATTATTCACATATATCAGGGAAGCCAGCCAGAAGAAGGGTTCTTTGGCTTTTTTGCTGCAGCCTCTTTAGAAGTTAGTAATGGGAGCAAGAAGAAGCAACTCAGCAAGTAATGTGTATATATAAGCACAGGACTTTTTAGTCTTCACAACAAAGCATTCACTAATCGCTGTGGGCTCAGCCAGAAAGAAGAGGGAAGTATCTGGCTCTTTAAATGAAAAATGACTTTTCTCTGCAATCACGACCTGTCAATAAAGTGCTTATTTTCTGACATGTCAATTAGGTGATTCAAAAGCCAGATGACGGTTGCCTTCCATTTAGTACCTCTCAGCTGGGTTAAATGTCTTAAGTGTTTACCCTTTATGACCAGTGGCTTGTATCTGGTCTTAGTCAAGCTGTGCGCTGCATGACATGTTTGCCTGTAGGTTCTCTCGGTAATGTTAGCCATTATTATCAGATTCTAGGAGAAATGGCTGGGCTGGGACAGTGTTTTTGCTGACAGTGCTGGGTGCGGCTTTGTTTTACAGTGGAGCGGGTCAGAAATATGGAACAGATGAGAAGCATTCTCGTGGATTTAAGCAGCCTGTAATTTAAAGGGCTGTCACTAAATGGGATCATGTATCTGTATTTGGTACTTCAAAGGGAACCTCAGCAGTGCAAGAGCAGTTATTAGCACTGAACATTTTGTTCAGGATCTGAAGGCATTTTTTTAATGATTGGATTACACGCATCATCATGATGAAGTCACTCTGTTTCAATAAAAGCAACAATAACAAAAAAATCAGGTGTGATCATTCAGGGTGACCAGATGTTGCTGGATCTCAACCCTGCCAAAGACTTCTCCATGGATTTTCATGGTGTCAAACAGCATTCCTCCATCTTAAGTATTTACACCACTGGATAAACTTGAATATATACCTACACACATGCACACGAACATACAAACAGTCTTGGAAAGTAGGCCAGATGCTGTTAAATCCAATGGATTTTAGATCTATAAGGACAGTTTTCTTTTTTAATAGCATCATTCCTGCTGATGATCCTAATCATTTGTTTTGGATGATATGCCAGCAAAATGTTATCGTAACACTGTGGTAACTCCGCAACTCAGATTTATAGACTTATACAAAGACTTGTGTATATGTTTAGAGGCTTCTTTGGTTCCCTTTATGAAAGCAATCCAATACACTCATGCTAACACATATGCACACCTACACACTCACTCACAACATGAACACATCCACATGATTGAGGATGCAATCAGATGCATCTTTAGACAGAAAATGGCCTCCAAATCCCAGCATGCTTCAGTCATGGGCATGGGAGCTTTTTTTCTGTCTAAACACATACAAGATTAAGGCCTTCAGTTGTTAATGCAGCAAAGCCTTTCCCCATGTAAAGGTTAAATTGGGTTTTGCATTTCATAGAGTCTGAATGTAAGCTGACAGTTGATTTAAACAGAGTTTGTGATCCCACCCAGCAAAGGCTTGATGCCAGCATGGCAGAGTTTGCTGGAGTAGCATCACAGCCAAGAGACTGAGGACCAAATCTGATAGGATGGGTGAGATCTGCAGCTGGATCTCCCAACTTCTTCCTTTTTCATTTCCTTCTTTCATTTGACTTGAAAGCAGCTGTAGGGTGGTGAGAATCTTATTGGAGCTGTGAAACTGAAGGAAAGGTGCTTAATGCTTTCTGCTGCAACATTTCCCTGATTTTAAATCCCCTTCACAGCCACTCCTGGCTGAGGAGGAAGGGAAACACAGGTAGCGAATCGTACCTGCCCCCTGGCTACCTGCAGTTTTGGGTGCCTGTGGAACAGTGCAGAGAAGAAGGATCTGTCCCTTCTTCCCCAACAGTTCAATTGTCCCCTACAGTGACAGGGCTGCTTTCCTCCAAGGAAAAATATGTCAGGAAATCTAGCCGTCACTTTTGCCACTTCACGCGTAACTGGGCCCTGAGCTGTAGTCCATCAAGTCCTAGTTCAAATCTTGCCTTGGCCATGAATTATGTCAGTATTTATTTTTCCAGCTGGTCTTTCCTATGTGATCTGTTGGTTGGAAGAAGGTGTTAAGGGCTGCGGCTTCCATATTTCAGATTGCAATTCAGCTATAGCACTCTGATAGGGTGAGCTGAGGAAGAACGTGCTGTGTTCATGGGGAGGGAGAACTGCAGTGAGGCAGCGAACTCCATTTCGCCTGTGGTTGCTGTTCAACTGGCAAATGGCCAACACGGGATAGAACTCCACATGTGCTTACAAAGGGGACTTCCTGTATTTGAAGGGCTGTCAGAAGACAGCTCTGTATTAGAAGGCATGTTCGAGTGGCTGACCAGTCCAAGCCAGTTTAAAGATAAAGTACCATAAGAAAGGAGAGGCAACTGTGTCTGGGGGGCATCAGTTGCCTGCCCAGTTAGCACTTAGACAACAGGCTGAGAGTTCCACAGGCACTGTCTTCCCTACAATGGTGTGAAATGTGTTGCATTTTTATTTTAATTATAGCAATTAGTTCCTAATTAACAGCTGGGCATTTAATTAGCCCTTGCACATTTTATGTAACTCTGCATCATCTTTTGTTCCCTTATTTGCTGATTCATTTCCTCTTTTTTTCCTTCTTCTTCCTTTTTCAGTATTGTATATATGTCTACCATATTTGCAGCCAGGTACTGCTAATTTGAAAGGTTTTGCATTCTGGCACACAATATAACAACAGATCAGTATTTTAAACTAAACCAATACAGTAGGCCAGCCGTGCCTCAAACTAAACTTACCAATCTCAAGAGGAGGTCTAATTGCTTCTAGTGGATTTACAGAATTCCCCCAAACAAGCACAGGCAAGTCAGTCAGATTGTCCCATTTAAATGAAAAACCTCCCCAGGGCAGAGCAGGCTGGAGAGTGTAATTGCTGCTTGAACCTTTTGGCAGAAACTTTTAATGTATCACATGCACAATAGAAACAGTGGAGTCAAAGTGTTGGGACCAGTCTATCTGCAGCCAGCACCAAAATATCCCTGCAAATAAATTAGTAGGTTGACTTGAATGGGAACTCTTTGAAGCAAGAAATATTAGGAGATGAATGCAGTGACAAAAATAATTTTATCAACCTATCCTCCAGGTAATATACAACTACACGTCCTGTAATCTCCAGCCAGCATGGTCAATGGTCAGTGATTATGGGAGCTGCAACTCAAAACATCTGGAGGACATCAGGCTGTTGATCCTTGAATGTGGTTCTAGTTTAGTGACTAGAAAAGAAATGTATTGGATTTAATCAGGACTTTGGACCAAAAGCACCTAATGCAGCTGCCTTACTAAACAGAAGCAGGTTGGGTCTGTTGGGTGCTCGGATGTATTTTAGGTTGGGTGCACCTAAAATACACCCACCTCCCCTCCCCACAACCCAGTGCACACTGCTGAGTTCTGTTGAACAGAGCTGGAATGGCAACAAAATACATGCATTGCAGCTGCTCTCTTGATCACACCCATGAATGAATGAATGAATGAATGAATGAATGAATGAATCCCACAGAGCACAGTGGAGCTGACTGAGTAAACATGCATGTTGTTGTCATCCTTACATTCTGTCAAATTGTCTCTGATTTACGGTGACCCTATGAATGAATGCCCTCTAAACTACCATTGACAGCCCTGTTCAAATCTTGTGAGAAGGCCGTGGCTTCTAGGGATGAGTGGGGAATCTGTTTTGGGGGTGGGCATCTGTTGGATTCCCTGGGCTTGGTTCCCTAGACTTTCCTGCAGATGTGAGTCCGCGTTCCTGGTGAGCATTTGCACAGCACTTGCTGGGAATCAAGCCCTATACAGCAGCTCTGCCATGTGCAACAGCTTTTCTTTCTTTCTTTTTCTTTTTTTGTGCTGCCACGTGTGATGTGGAAGAAAGTTGCCAGTTGCACAATTTTTGTTCTGCAGACACCAGAGACACAGATTCACAGATTCCTCGGAGCTTCAATGCCTCCCTAGTGACTTCCTTTATGGAGTCAATGCATCTGGTATTTGGTCTTCCTTTTCTTCTTCTGTCTTTGACTAGTATGATTGTCTTCTCCACTGAGTCTTGCCTTCTCATGATGTGTCCAAAGTAGGACAGCCTCAGTTACACCATTTTTGCTTCTAAGGAAAGCTCTGGTTTGTTTGGATCTGATTTCCTCCTTTTTCTCTCAGTCCAGGATATTTTCAAAGCCCTCCTCCAGCACCATATTTCAAGGGCATTATTTTTCTTCCTGTCAGGTTTTCTTCACTGTCCAGCTTTCACCTCATACTTAGTGAGCTATATAGACTAGGTTAGAGAATTTAAGATATATCATAAATAAGTGAATTTTTGTAGCTGATGCAAGACATATAATCAGCTACAAAATCACGTCTTTCATATATTATTAATCTTTAATGTCCAAAAGCTACAGTCTTTTGCTAATGTACCTAAGATTAAATCTCTCTGAAATCAATAGGTTTTACTCAATAGGTTTTACTTCAATAGGTTATAAAAATGGATAGCTTGAGATGCACATTGCTGGTGTTGTTCTGGTTGTGAGAAGTCATTCAATTAACTCAAATATTTCTCAATATTATACCTGATTGGTGCCTGAACTTGGCCCACAGGAGGTATTATCCCTGTTTTCCTGTAAAAATGACTTCCACATTCCATGTTCCAATTACTCTGAAGGGCATACCTATGTTTCCAATAAAATCATGCTAGGATGTATGGTGACTTCTAAATACTCTTCTACATGTGTTTCTGATCACACAATGAAATTTTTATGGTTAAAATAATGCTCTAAGTGGAGCCTCAATAATAGTTTAAAGCCTTTTTTATTTACATATAAATCTCAAAATTAAAAAAAAACAGAAAGAAAGAAAGAAAAGAAATGGAGCACCTGAACACTCAATAAACTAGCAACTTTCAATCTATGTTCATCAGAATAAGGTGGTCAAGATTGTAGCTTAAATATCTTCATTTAAAGGCTCAAGTGATCCTGGAAGAAAACCTTGAATTAATCTGATTGAACATGGTGTAGAATCTGCTTAGAGTCTACTCTATAGCAGTGAGGGCAGTAAAGAAAGTCTGCATTTGCAAAGAAAATCAGAATGATGTACAAGGTAATGGTGTACTTGGATTTGGGAGATCTAAGTCCCCACTTGGTCATGAAGTTTTCTGGGTGATTTTGGGTCAGTCACTGATTCTTAGCCTAACCTACTTCAGATGGTTGTTAGGATAAAATGGAGATGACGAGGAAGATTATACAAATCATGTTGGGCTTACTTCTTTTACCTTCCAGGAAAAAAGATGGGGTATAAATATAAATAAATGGGTTTTTGTAGACCGCACATCCCTACAAAATAGACCAGCAATGCTTTTCTGGACAGTGTGAGACCTTCACCAGGATGCTGGAACATTTGGAAAATAGCCATGAACAACCTGACTCATTCTTCATGAATGAAGTCATTCATATTTGCCTTGATTTGGCCTCCAATACTGGAGCATGTCAGGTGGATATAACTTTGACCATGGCTTGCCCAATTGGATTGGATTCACTTTGTGCATCTCTAAGAGGTGGTCAGGATGTACATTCAGGTGAGCCCACCACGTACCTGCTAATTAAATCAGCCAAACTGGGAATGGCCAGATGGTTAAAGGAAATGTCTCTTTGTGGGGGGAGGGGAGTCATATTTGCTCTTGCTTAAAGCAGGCAGTAATAGTACTTTATTAAATGAAGTTTCCCTTGGCTCAGGAGAGTTGGAACACTACAGTCAGTCTCAAATGTTCCATTCTTGACCAAGGTTATCAAGAGGATGGTAGCATCTTCCCAGACACATTTGGATAATTCAGACCCCAACCAACTCCAGACACAATTGGATGATGCTACCTGGACCCATTTCAGTCCATCTTTTGGCTAAGATATGGTACTAATATTGTTTTGGTTACCTTGGTGTAGATCAACACCAGAAACTGGATGGGAGGAAGACAGTCCTATTAATTCTCCTGATTCTCTCAGTGGTTTTGAGATCATCAGCCATGATATCCTTTTGGACTGACTGGTGTGGCTGACTCTGAACTATGTGGTCCCAGTCAATCCTGTTGGGGGAACCAGAAGGTGGTATTGGGAGGCTTCTGTTCAGAGCCACAGTCTATGGTGTCCCACAGGATTGTTTCTTGCTGCTTTATTTGGTAGAGCTGGAACTTTGGAGTGAGGTGCCAGTGATAATACTACATTTCGTCTGCCATCAACAGTTAGCAATAGAAAACACCATAAACAGTAATGCAGTTTACCTGGTTTTCCCCACTATATTGTATTCAATTGCTTGTTTCCAAATGTGCATGTACACCAACCTATGCTAGTCTCTGCATGACATTTTTGTTTGTTTCCTTTTTTTTGACCATGAAAGTAGCCATCCCTCATGTGCTTGGGTATGTACTTAGGCTGTGGATGGAAATGCGTATCTTGCCTGAATGGAATGGAATATCTCCAGCTATATGACCTTACACATTCAAAAGCACCTCCTGAAAGAGTATTGGGCCATTAAACACCTTCTTCACCCCCCCCCCAGTTCACACTATGGAAGTTAAAATGATCTTTGAAGGGATAATTCTATGTCCATAGTCTTGTAGTAGCTGCTATCTGGTTTCTTCAGTAAGTTTTTCCTTTGGAACAAAACAATGCATGGTCTTGACAGTGCTTATAAACAAGGCCTGTAGTCAGTGCTGTGTAACATAATATTTTCCCCACAGCTATCCTGTCATTCTTATGTCAGATTTCCACAGAAAATCCTTGTAATGTAAAACAGGTCATTGGAATACTTCACGGTGTTTCTTCCCCCCACCACACACCCCGCCATCCGTGTTTTGAGTTACTTACTGGGAGGTGTCACTTCAAATCCATGTGGGTTGCCGAGAAAGCTGACAGATTCCACAAGCTGCGTGTTTTCATAGTTGGAGGAAATGGATGCTAAACACAATGTCATCTAGATTGAGAATAATGGTTCTTAAGTGTTCCCTGTTGTTTGCAATAAATATTTTTAAACCGCAGCCTGTGACTGGCCTTGCCTGTTTTAAATGACTGATAATGTGAAACTTGTCATAATTCCTAGCCTATGAGGAGCAGCAAAGAGGTGCAAATTAACATTCTGGGATGTTTGTGGAGCAGGGGTAGGGCTGATGCTACCATGAGGTAGCATGAAGGGCCATGCCTCAGATGGTACCATAATAGGGCAGAAGATTGTCTCTAATATAATTGCCTGGGTCCTCTGTTTGTACTTTTTACCCTACTATTTTATTTATTTTTAATAACTTTAGGTCACATTTAAGGATAGAACCCTTCATTTTCCAAGAAGATTCTTTTTCATATGTCCCTGCTATATGATGATTGCCTAGCACTTGACATACCTATAGAGGAGGAGACCACATGGCAATGGATAAGGTAAAATGCAAAGGAAACACCTTTTTTGCAGGTGTCCTTGCTATGTGAGATACAGAGAAGGCCAGGGGATGGTCATCTGAAGACACATTTTCTGAGATATATAGAGATTCTTTTTTCTGGTGCCCTTCAGCTGAGGTACAAAGGATTTCTCCAAGTTTTATTTTCTTTGCTAAATTTGCCTGTTGCCATTTTATTTATTTATTTATTTATTTATTTATTTATTTAGAGTATTTGTATGCCATCCTTTTGCATAGCCTTAAGACGGCTTACATAAATAAGAAGAATAAAATAAAACATAATACAAATTAAATCCAGATCCACCCATTTACACTAAAAATAGTGCATAGTGCTCAGGAAGGCCAATAATAACATACAAATAAAATAAAAAATAGCAACCTCATCATAACATGTATAATTGTGGATATAAAATATAATAACATATGGCACTGCATTGATGGCAGAGAGTGCTACAGTTGTGAAGCTCTTTTCTCAGGATGAATCACCTGCCTTCCTCCTTGTTTTTGATATGATTTTATTCCAGAGAGTACTCACTTAGTTATTTTAATGGAGATTTTAATTTTAGCTCTGAAGAATTCCTGCATTTAAATTTACCTTGGTTTTCTGGTGTTTGCTTTGTTTTTATAATGATTTCAATGTGTAAGCATGACAAATTCACATCACCAAAACAGAGGATAAAAGAAGACACAGATGTGCATAAAAAGCACATGCGCTCATTTACCTCTACAGATTTACATTAAAAAACAATTACTACAATTCATGTAGAATTCCACTGAGCTGACCACAGTGGGGGAGACTGAGAGTGGCTGACCTTTGTGCAGTAATGTAGGTTTTCTGGAAAAAGTAGAACCAGAAATTGTTCAGGAGAATTTTCCAATGCTCGAAATAATGTTTTGTTCAGGATGTTTTGTTGAGTCATTTTACTCCCCAGTACACATTCTTCCTCAATAAGCACACAAAAATATCTCTAATTTACTGAGAGTACTAAAAACTCAATACATGTCAATTTTAGGTACAGAAGGAATATACAATTTTCCCAATAGTTGCACAATTGTTGGCCTGAAATATTTGCCCAGGGGAAAATTAAATTAACCACACAATATAGTGTAAATGTTATATTCAAACACATTCAAACATACTTAAACATCTTTATTAATGGTTTAAATGAGGAATTACAAGGAACGATAATCACATTTGCAGACAATACAAAACTGGGTGGAATAGCAAATATCCTGGAAGACAGAATGGATGATCCAGGGTGATCTCAATTAACTTGAACACTGGACTGAAAGCAACAGAATGAGGTTCAATAGGGACAAAGGCCAAGTTCTCCACCTAGGAGAAAGAAACCAAATGCATGGATACAAGATGGCGAACATGTGGCTCAGCAGAACTGGAAAAAATGAAGACCTTGGAGTTATTGTGGACAACAGGCTAAAGGTGAGCCAACAATATGATGAAGCTGCAAAAGGGCAAATGCTATTTTGGGATGCTTTATTAGAAGTATTATCTTCAAATCACAAGAAGTGGTAATTCCCCTATGCTGCACACTTGTCAGACTGCATCTGAAATACTGTGTCCAGTTCTGGGCACTAAGATTTAAGAAAGGTGCATAAAAATTAGAAAGAGTCCAGAGGAGGGCAACAAAAATGTCCCAGGATTTGGAAACATTGTCCTATGAGGAGAGACTGAGAGAACTGGCCATGCTCAACCTGGAGAAGAGATGACTGAGTAGGGACATGATACCACTCATGCAAGTACCTCAAAGGTTGTCACAAAGAGGGACAAGATCTCTTCTACCTGATACCAGAGTGTAGGACATGAAATAATCTACTCAATTTGCAACAACCAAGATTTAGGCTAGTTTTCAGGAAAAGCTTCCTCACTTCAGAGCGATTGACAGTGGAACCAGTTGCCAAGAGAAGTCATGAGGCTTTCCCATGCAAGAGACATTCAAGGCGAAACTGGACAGCCATCTGAGTGCAATGGTGTAAATCAGTGTCCTGCACCAGCAAAGGGCCTTCATGGCCCCTTCCAGTCCTACTATTCTAGGATTCTAGGAAATCATTTGAATATTGGTAAAAATGCAAGGACAGTAGCATATACTTCCTTATAAGTTGGTTTATATTTAACAAAACTGACCACATGAAAGAACACACTGATTTTAGGATAGCTATGTCAAGAGGACTGCTATCACTTATATTAATAGATTAATTTCCTTTTGCAGAGGCAAATGTAGCACCTTCAGTTTCACTCACTCTCTGCCCTGCTTATCAGTTCCACTTCAAGCTGAGGGAAATCAGATTCAGAACAATTAGTTGAGCAGTCTATGTCATTAAAGAGTGGACATGGGTCTGTGGGCATTGGCTGGGGAACTGGGGCAAGAGGGTGCTCCAGCACGCATATCCTGTTTCTGGGATCTCACGTGTAGCTGCTTGGCCACTGTATGAACAGAATGCTGGACTAAAGGGGCCCTTGGTCTGATCCAGAGGGACTCTGCTTATGTCCTTAAGGAAAGCAAGCAGTAATATCAATCTTAGTTTCAGTTTTCCTTCAGTTTGTTGT
This sequence comes from Varanus komodoensis, assembly GCF_004798865.1. Classification (NCBI taxonomy): domain Eukaryota; kingdom Metazoa; phylum Chordata; class Lepidosauria; order Squamata; family Varanidae; genus Varanus; species Varanus komodoensis. The sequence continues at coordinate 1,373,075 of NW_025335438.1, forward strand.
TGAAGACCATTAGAAATAGAGAGAAAATACACCACGTATATGGCTAGTCCAGACCTAGCCAGAAGCCAACTTCATTGTACATGGGAAGAGGTTGTCATACCTTATTTTTCAGTTCATGGGCAACTGAGTGCTAGGGCTTGTTAACACCTGGGTAGAAAGAATAATTTACAGAAGTTCATATTCTATATTTAGTCTATCCAACATGAGTGATTACAGTACAGCAGCCCAGATGACTATGAATAAATGAAGGCATACAAGGTGTGGAAAACTTTCCATGGAAACATATAGCAACAGAAAATTTTCTATAAAATGTTCTTCCCATCTCACTCCTCAGTCTGCTCTGCAGGTGCTGTCATTGATGGAAACTTCAAGGTCCCTCCTGCCCTTATGGTTCTTTCTCCTGAAGCCAGAATTTCAACTGGAAGATGTCTTCAACTAGAAGATTGTTCCCTGTCAAATTGGAGACGTGGCCTCCTTTGAGTAAATTCTGCTCTCAACAAAGCACTGCTCTTAAGTGATATATAAATAAAGGCAACCATGGGAACAAGAAAACACTGCTGTGGCATCACCATTTGGAATTCTGATTGCATTTTCCCACTGAGGGGGTCCTAGACATCGGCCCCTGGAATCAGACCCAAGTGCCTTACTAACAACAAAACCAGACAGCAATGGAACAAAGGAAAAACAGTCACTACCAGCATGTACCAGCTGTTTAAGAGTGACAACAGAACCTCCACTAACTTGCAACAAGCCCCTCAGAAACAAGTGCTTCCCCATCCAAAGCCTGAACCAGAGATGGGAGTTCCACATTCTCCCACATTTGTTCCTTCTAAACATCAAACTCTTTGTCTCCCAGCCTTTGTGAATGTTGGTAAATTCAGACTGAGATGAAGCTCTCAGCTGCCTGCAGCAGCCAAATTTTGGCTGGAACAATTATGCTTGGAACAGAGAGAAACTTGATGCCTGCCCTACAGTGGATGAAAAGCCTGTCCGAAAAAAGGAGGTGGCAGTCTAATGATGGAGTGACAAGGTTGAACACACAGGGATGTAGTCAGACCCAGGCTTCTTAAGAGCAAAGCACTCAAAGAGAGCACTGGGACTGGGTACGAATGAGGTGGTTTTAGTTTCTTCCACATTTTATTGTTTTAAATCTCAAGTTCTTTTTAACTCTCAGGGTCCAAATAATGGACAACTTTTGTAAAAGTTCTTATCATAGCTGAACAAATTTAAATTCTCACCCATCCCTAGAAATGAGCATCTCTGATTCAGTCTGTGCAACTTCACCAATGGCAGGAAAGGCCCTTTCTTGCAATTGATCTTTCCACAGTGAGCAGCAGCACTAGGGCCTGCCTACCAAATGGAAGCAAGAGGATCCCTCACAGGGGGAAAGGAGCTTTCTGAAGAATGAGAATCCAGGGCTGTGAAGGGCCATGTCTGATGCAGGGAAAGTCAAGCAGTAACAGATCGTTGAATGCATCTAGCACAGAATGGATGTCCCATCTAGCCTTGTCATATTATTGTTCACTTGATGGCATTTTTCTTACAGTCACATCTCGCTTGAAAGATGACCCCTCCTGATTATCTCCAGATCTGAAGATGCTTTCTCATTTCCTTAGAATGCTAGGTGGAAACCCCTGACTGGGATTTGTGAGGCCTTTATCTAATCGATCAGCAAAAGACTAAAAGCCCCACTCAATTTTTTTTTACGCTTCACTTCTGCTCATGCTAGGGAAACTAAGCTCTCTTGATCCTCCCCAATATTATACACAGTCCAGTCTAGCAGAGAGTGTGTCTGTTTGGGCTCTGCTGCCTTGATCACCGACAGGCAGCCTGTTCCTCTGAACCAGAGGCTCGTCACAAGGTGATACATCCAAATGGCTCTGTGAAAGGAACATCAAAAGGAGACTAATACCACATCCAGAAGAAGTTGACAGGCAGGGTCATCGCATAACAAGCTTTCACTGTGGGGGGAAAACTACCCCACAAAAGTGGTGAATGCTTGAATTGTGAAGAGATATGTATCACCAGGCTCTGACATAATAACATCAGAATTCACTTACTGCACTACCAGCCTCCAAAAAGTAATCTTCAATGCATTTTTTTCCTCCAGAGAGGAGAGTGATGGGGGAGACTGGTTATCTCCCTACAGGTTTTGGTCTTTATTAGTAAATCAGCTAAACCAAAGGCATGGCATACATTTTAGTTCTGTACTTGTGACAGCCGGTCAAAGTATAATCTGTTCAGAGTTGGATTTCAAACCTTTACTTGAAAAGCTCACTGAGAGGATATTAACTCTTTGATGTATGGCTGTAGCTTGTGGTGCTCAGCCCCGGCCTGCCACGCTCTCATCCATCTGGCTGTCTGCATCCTGCCTATTTGTGGGATGTGAGCAGTGATTTCTTGTATTCAGGTCTGTGGAATGCAACATCTGGACAGGAGATTGGATCCAGTATCTGCCTTCCACAAGCGGAAGGCCTGTTGCAGGACCCTCTGCCTTCATGCAGAGATCTCTCCTCCCCCATGCTCCCCGCATTCAGTATGTTCTCTTACCCCTCTGTGTGCACCTACCCCCATCATTCTCCCTATTTTGCACTGGTGTGCCATTTTCAGGAGCCATTAGGCCTTCTTGCTGATAGACCCCAGAGCTGATAGCTCTGCCAGGCCCCGTGTTTGCAGGTCCCCAAGTGGTCCCCAAGGACTCACTGGTTTGCTCTGGCCCATAAGTGAGCAAAGATTCCAGTGGGGCCATTCTGTCACTGCCTGGCTCAATATAATGTTTTAAACATTATTTCCATTCTTTGCATTTATTACATTTCTATACCACCCAATAGCCAAAGCAATCTAGGTGGTTTACAGAGCTTAAAAGTACAATATTGTACATAACACAAAAAGTTTACATATAAACATGTTTATAGAAAGAACAAACAAACACACATACACATACCAGGACCAATTTTGTTACTGTTTGCATGATTTTATTGTGTTTCATGGTTTTAAATTTTGCTCCATGCTTCAGTGAGGATTTACCCGAAAAGACAACTTAGGAATCTGTTCAATATGCTTCCACCAACAGCCAGCTGCACAGCAAGTGAGCAACAGTCAGGGTGGAGGGAACGCTACACCAGCGGAGCCTGCTCCTTGTTCCCTGTTTCACCATCAATTACTCCTTTCTGTTCTTCACAAGCAGAATGTTTGCATGCCTGAAATCCATCAAGGAAAGCACACATTTCCTTTTCCCTTGTCAAACGCTCTGAATATGCTCCATGTTACACAAGCACCTCTGGGGCAGCTTGATCTTTTCTTCTTCTTTTCCAAGGGAAGGGCCGGCTTGAGACACTTTCATGGCAGGGTAGAATGTGAACTCAGGTCTTGGAATTCCAGACTCCCTTGACTAGGGTTCACCGGGAAAACTGGAAAGATTGTTTTAAATCCTGGCAGCTTTGGGGTGATCTTAAGGTTTATTTAAGAGCTGTTTCATCTGCCGGTGTCATTTTATCTTTATGTTTGCTGTTTCCTATCCGGTGGCATCCAGGTGTTTTGCAGGGCAATACCCAGCATGCCCCAGGCAACCATGCTGATTGGAACACCCTGGAAGTTGTAATGCAACGCATTTGCAGGGCACCAGAATTACTGATCTTTGTGTTGGTGTTTTAATTGACATTGGTTATTGCAAACCACCTCGTGAGTACAGACACCCTAACACAGCCTTCCACAATTCAGAACTTTCCAGATGTCTAGCATTACAGCTCCCATCACTGCACTACTGGGCATGTTGGCTAGGGATGCTGGGATTTGTAGTCCAACAAATCTTCAGAGTTCTGAGTTGGGGAAAGCTGCATTGGAGTGTGATATTCACTCTATTAAATAATGACATAAGAAAAAAAGTCACTAGTCCAGGAGAAAATGGCTGCTTTGTATTGATAGGAGAGAATCAACTTTTTGATGCAAGAAAGTGCATTGTCATTTCATTATATTGTCTATCTGACTGTCGCACATCCTGCTCAGTGCCCCAGGAAACAGAAAGCAAATCCAGCAGTGGGAAGCCATCTGATTTCCACATCACTCAGTAATTAATCGTGACAATTAATTCATTTTTAAACAATCACTTGTTGTGGAATGATAGCAGCTGTCATGCTCAGTCCTGCAATTCCTTCCTCTGGGATATCATTCTGAGTTTATCCACCATTTAAATCACACACTGGTTAATGTGTTTGGAATCTGGGTTGAAAGTGCACTTTACAATGTGTTTATGTTTTAGCATGTGTATAATATCTTTCAAAAAAATCCTCCAGCATCTGATCAGGAGAAAGCCTTTGCTGCCAGTAGTAAACAGTGCTTTCCTCTCTGAACTGCTGCTTCCTCTAAAATTTTTAGATTCCTCTTACTCTGGAGAATTAGGAGTTTAGGCACCCTCATTAGACCTAGATCATAATGCAGATTGTTTAACATGGAGACTTAGCATTAGCAGAATCTGTTAATGAGTTTAGATGGCAATACTTAAGAAATGTTAAAGCCCTTAAAGGTAATATGAGCAGAAGTGTATGGCTATTGTATGGAGAACCTTTTCAGTGCTGGCATCCTGGTTATTGAACTATCTTGCCCAGAGTTGTATTGGCATTTTCTAGATCCCGGTACTCCCACTATCCTCTGAAAGTTTTATTCTGAGATTAATCTAGGCTCTTTTTTTTAGGATGGGGAAAAACCTCCTGCCACCCCCACATGCCACAGTTATGTTGGTTGGGGGATGCTGGGAGATGTAGGACTTTTTTATGTCTATGCACAGCATCTGCCCTTGATAGAATTTAGATTTTATGTTGTTTGTTACATGTATGTATTTTATAGATTTTCACCTTCAGTTTGTGAACTGCTCAGAAAGCTTGGCTAGTAGACATTGCACAAATGCACGTAAATAAATACATACTATGTCAAAGGAAAATATTTTCCTCTTTTCCTCTTGGGGCAGGAATGCATAACTTTTATCCCTGAAGTTATGTTAAATCCCAACAACCCTTTATTCCCAAGCAGCATTGCCGATAGTTTGTGATGACAGGGATTTTATTCTAAAGGGCCACAGTTTCTCTATCTGTGTAGCAGAGGATTGTCCAGGTAGAAGCACCATGTTTACACCTGTACCATATAATACAGGAAGCAGGAAATGCTTGAAAGAAAGCGTATCTGTTTATTTCTGTCCCTGGTCAGAGTCTTTTTAATACACTTTTCTCCTGAGGTTGTTCTGACTCATAAAGCAAGTGAAAGAATCATTATTTGAAAGTAACTCCATCAAAAACATTGTACACAAATAAAGCTAATAATTTGTCTGTGGGGAGAGATTTGCATCATAGTCTTCTTCATAGCACATTTGTTTTATATTATCTGGGAGATTTTGACAGCAGGAACATTCAGACTAGAGCTAAAATACATCCCCCTTTTTCAAAATCTGTCAAAATTCCAAATTCTGAAATCTCAGTGTTGAACATGAAATTTGATTTCCACATTCAGAATCTGAAATATAAGTGTTCGGAATCTATAGAGGGGACTGCTTCCAAACAAATACTGTCAGATAGCAAGACAAGGGACAAATATCAAGGATAACTAGCTATTTACAGATTTTCACTGAAAACTGCTGCATGGCAGTAGTTGCATATTGCTAAATGCTGCTGAAGAGTAAATGCAATTGCATAGCCTACAGTTATAAAACGGCTGGGCTTGCATGACTCAATGAGCCATTGTGGATCGCTACCCAGAGTGAGTCGTAACATCGTAACATGGGTTGCGGTAGAGGTTGTTGCACCCACTATAAATTGTTACGTTTCTCTGAGGCCAGGTGATTGCCTGCATTGTGCCACCAACTTACTCGGCAGGGGGTGGGGGGGCTTGCTGCTGGTTGCCAAGTGATCCCTGGTACACAACAGTGTGTGCCACCCCAAGGGCTTCCCCTGTCCCTGGTGCTCTCTCTTTCAGACTTGACAAAATGGCCTTTCCCCCACCCCTTTCAAGTTTTTTCCCCCCTTTGGAGCATAAAACCAACAGTCAAGCCAACTTTTGTAGTCCCTGTTCTGATGACTCCAGATAGCCCAAAGTGTCCCAGTGCCAAGCAATTTTTTCCAAGCATGCTTTTGTTCCACCTATTTGCAAAAGAAAAAACTGTTAAAATCAAAGCACTTGTAATTATGAGGGTCCAGGAAAGGGAAGCCTCAGGTGCCATTGAAGCTCTTTGTCTATTGCAGTCAAAACTTGGACTGGGAAAGCTGCCTTGACAACCATTTTCTGTGATCTCAAGGAAGAAAAAGAGTTTAAGGTGAAAAAAGACACAGTGAACCTGAAATGGCTCACAATCATGATGAGGACTGGGGAGCAGCTCAGTCTTCCTGCATTGTCTGCTGGTCTATCCACAAGAAGCCCAAGGAGAGAGGGGTGGGAGGGAGGGACTGGCAAGCCATGAGGAGCCTGATCATCGGTTGGACACAGTGTGAGTTATTTTGCCAATAACCAATCCACTATGGTTTGTTGCCAGGTTGTGTTTATGCACAAACTCACCCCTTAAATTCAAATATTAAATACTGACATCCAGTGCACTAGGATGAGTATCTGCAAAATACTCTGTGAATCTTTGCATTGTAATAATCACCCTTATCCTTAGCATTCAAATAAAGTGTTACGTCCAATATGTGTCACCTCAACAATCCTTACAAAAGTCCTGTAAGGCTGATTGCTATTTATTGATTTATTTTAATTTACATGTGCAGTTTTAGGAAAATTTTAGGAAAACCCTAAAATACAAAATCCCATCAGTAAAATGGAAGTAACATAAAATATAGAATTATGTTTAAAAAAGAGCAGCGACAACAATATGCAAATATCCTTTTGTTTTTCACAAGAAGATTAATTCTGGTCCCCACACCAAACTGGAGGCGTTCCTCCCCACACACACAGACACACACACACACACACACCCCATTCAGCAGAGTTCATTGACTTTCTGTGTATTTTCAGCAGGCTGAAGGGGCTGCTGCATGAAAGAGGGGGTAGCAAAGTCCACTTCTGCAAGTGTAGTTGATCCATCATAAATCTGGATCCAACCCATCTGTTAAAAACAACACATGGCCACAATAAACAATACAGCAGAACAAAAGAAAGCCAGCAAGTTCCAGAGGCTCACAAACATTCATTTAAATCAAAGGCACTTAAAATAAAATGGTCTTCACTAAATTTGTAAAAGGCCAAGAGGGAGGAAGCCTTTTTATCTCACGTTTACTGTATTTATCAGTCATTACTGCAGACAGGGTGGAATGAGGGAAGAAGAGCTAGTCCAAGGCCTGCTGAGTTCATCGCAGAGGTTACTGCGCCGCTACTTCCTTTCTTGCCGCTTGGTCTCTTTGCCATGGTGCAATTCTTGATGGTAACTGTTCATCGTATAAGAATTTGCAGGGTAGAATGTGGAGGATCGTTCGGCTCATTCATGCTGCCTCATACTGATCTCAGATCATGGGTCCATCTAACCCAGTATTGTGGGCAGTGGCAGGCAGCAGCTCTCCAAACCTGCAGGCAGGATCCTTTCCCAGCCCTACCTGGCGATGCCATGGATTGAATGTGGGACCTGCTGCCTGCAAAGCAGCTGCTCTGCCACTGGGAGGGGGCCCAGCAAGCCCATGCAGCCGCAGTCTGTATGGAGACCAGCAAAGAATATGTCGAAATACTTTCAACACTGGACTGTAATGAAGTGTTCCTAGCCCTTGTAAATTAAGAGGTCTGGATGTGCTCTTAGAAATGTTATTAGCAGCAAGCCTCGTCATCCCTGGAAGCCTCTTTGGGAATTTCACAACATTGACTTTGAGTTGTGTTGTAGTACTTTACTGTCTTATGCACTTTACTCAGAAATAGGTCCCTTTGGTTCAGTTGGGCTTACATACTGATAAATAAAAGTAACCAACTAGCCTTCAATATCCCAGATTCCCCTTGAAATCATTTTTTTTAAAGTTAGTGTTACACTGGTCATTCTTCAGTCATCTGGTATAGCAGCTGAACTTAGGGAATGTTATATGTTTTTGTTAGAAGATCAGTAATTTCAGATTAGGGTTCTGTGGAAGCTCCAGAGCCAGAGGGGCACAGTGCTTCGGCTGCTGGACTGGAAGTCAGGAGAGCGGAGTTCTAGTCCCCACTCAGTCATGGAGCTCACTGGGTAGCTTCCAGTCAGTCACCGACTCCCTGCCTATCCTACCTCATAAGGCTGGTGTGCAGAGAAAATGGAGAGGAAGGGAAGCATGTGTAATCCAGCCTGAAGTCTTTGCAAGAAAAAGGTGGGTTATAAATAAAATTAAAGAATAAGGGTGCATAGGATTTGTAAACTTATGGTGTAATCCTCTTAGAAGTAAACTGCTTTGAATTCAGTGGGTCTTATTGCCAGGCGACAGTCTTAATTCACCTTACAGTTCATGTTAATTGTATAAAGATACTGTGTGTGTGTGTAATTTTTAGGAGCTTTATAAAAATAATAAAATGACAATATGCTACCCATGTTCTGGCATTTATTTTCTCTACCTTTATTTGCAAAGTTCCTTTAAGAATATGCATTACCAAGTAAAAAGAAATGAATCACCAACAATCTGAATATTTAAAAAGTCAGATATTTCACCTTGCATAAACAATAAGCTCCACAGTTGCCATTGAAATGGACATCCAGCGCGGCTCCTGCAGAGGGAGAGTTTGCAACCTGTTGACCGGCATGCCTGCTCGGCCTGCTCCATTCTTGTGGTCCTTACCTTTAGATTGCACGTAGACTGGACAGCCCTTCAAATGAAGAATGCCTTCACAAATAGAGGACTGTCCTCTGTAAAGCAGGACACATGGCCATTCAATTAAGGCCCTTCTGGTCTTTTGTGATAAGAAATGGCAGGGATAGGCATAGAAAATATTGTACCTTAAAGACTAAAGGTCTTTGATCCTTTGGTCCTTATGGTACCTTAAAGACTAAAACATAAGATTTGATGGCACACAGTCTACTTTTTCAGGTGAAACTGGGCTCCATTCATGAAAATGTACAATCTAAATTCATTAGATTTTAAGGTGCCTGAGGATTCTTTATTGTTCTTGCTGCCACAGTCCAACACACATGCCTCTATAGAAGAAAGAGAAACGATGATCAATAGTCAGCTTAGCAATTCCCAGCTGCCCCTCAAACAAGTCAGTAATTATTTATAATTAGTATCTTTATGGTTTAGAAAGGGGGACTGTGGGTTTAGAAGCTGGCTAGCTGAGTTAAAATGGTTAATTACAAAAGCAAACAAACCACTAATCAATCTTATTCAGTTCCACTGAAGTCATTAGTATGATGCAGGTTAAAAAAAAAAAAAAAGCAGTCCCAATTCAAGGTGCTTAAAATCTTCAGCCTTTTACCCATGTTGGCTAAGGAATCTATCCAAATTTTAAAAATGAAAGATGCAAGTACCATTGTCCCCAATTTACAGATCAGGGAGGAAGTTAAATACTGTGTTCAAGGTCATTGCCGGAATCTTTGGCAGAACTAGATTAAAAGCGTTTTCAGCACCAAAGTCCTGGAGGAATCTGCACCAATGCCAATGTGCATTTTGGTTACATTTCTACTAAGAACAATGTAAAGATTATATAATGCATTACCATAACTCAAGAAAGAACAAGAGTGAAAGAGAAGGAAGACAAGAATTTGTAATGCACATTAAACTGGATTAAGTAGCTTGTGGTATTAAATGGAATTATAGTTTTTAACACTCATAAAGGATTTATGGCAATCTTTCACACACACCCCAGCTCCCAGGGCAAAGTACTTGAAGCACAGTTAATGATGGCTGGTCCTGCTTTTTGGACTATACTTTGCAAATGCCATGGATCTTAGAAGGGAATTAATAGCCTGGGAGGAAGGGAAAGGAAATTTGACAAACAAGGTTTAGGCTCATGCCTAATAGACTATGTGATGAAAAAAGAAGGAAGGTCATTTGGACTCAAGTCAAAGCAGCGGAAGTCAAGCCTGCTTGACAGTAGCCAGCCAAAAGTCTTTACTTAAACCTTGCTGGGATAATAGACCAGCTAATCCAAGAACGTTTTGTTTATTCTGAGGTTTTCTTGAAAGACTTTGACTGTGCCAGAAAGTAAGAGCCCAGGGTGGCATGCATCACTGCTCCTAGGGAACTAGATTACACAGCTTACGAGTGCCTGTGCTGCAGAGACCCAAGTCTGGCTCCAGGCCAAAGAGTAGGTGAATAACTCCCCCCCCCCCAAAAAAAAGAAGCATCTACAGAAGGGACGAAAAAGAGAACACCAATGAGCACAATACTTATACATGCTTGCTTTTATGTATCACTGTAAAGGCAGAAATACTATTACATTTGAATTGCTGTAGCTCTCAGCATATTGTGGAAGACTATAACCAGGTCACCTGTGTGTCTTACTCAATCTGCTCTCCAGTGGGGCAAATTCAAGGCCCAGCTCTTCTTTCGGATGGCTCTTTACCTTTAAACTGGACTTGGAGTAGACAGCCCTTCAAATAGGAGATGCCTTCAAATCAGAGTTCAAAACAGCCCTCAGGCTGTCATTCAAATGGAGAACTATCCTATGTTAAAAAGGAGACAAGGTCACCCTGGCTGAAGGGACCTGTGGCAAAGTGCTAGTTGTTGGTCTTTGTCCCATTAAAAGCCTGCTCTGGGCCTCCTTTACTAAAATGAAATGAAATGAAATAAACTTAATAGGAAGTCATCCCAACCGTTTGAAGTTGGCTGCGTGTCCCCCTCTCCTCCACCTCTCCACTCTCCCCTCCTTTACCTAAAGGAAAAGCACACACACGTTCTGAAGCCCACCTCTGTCTGGGGGTCAAGGCCAAGAGATGCTTTCCTTCCCCCCAGGCTCTACCTCTTCCACCAGCTGTCAGTCTGTCTCTGTTCTGGAACTGATTGCATCACTCCCCATGCTCGATGTCTCTCCTTTTGCCTCATCCATTCCACATCTGTCCAACCGCCTCATGTTGTTCACCCGCCCCTGCGGAGGACAAGAAATGCGCGCAGGCAATAAGAGCCTCTTTTTCCAGGATCACCCAGTTTTGCTCCCCACACGGTCATGATTCATCACTCCCTCTCAGCAACCGAGCTGAGTGATCTACTTCTGCCCACTCCTCCGTCTCTTGCCTCCTCTGCAAAAAATGGGAGGGACTCTGCAGCTGCCCTGAGGTGCTCCAGCCAGCAAACCAGTCATGCCCAGAAGAGGGGAGATTGGCAAGCAATTAGGGATGAGTGCGCCAAGCCATGGCCCATCTGCCCATCCATAGGGAAGGAGGGTTGCTCTCTGATTTGCAGGGGAGCATCACGGCTTACATCTTTCAAGCGGGGCATTTCCTGCCTGCTTTGGGGTTCAAAGATCATCCATCTACCAGAAAAAGCATAAAAGCGCAATACACGTGCAATTGAAAGAGTTGTAGTGCCTGCTGCTTACAGAGGATGCTGCTGCGGAAGCAACCCACAGCATCAGTCAGGAAGCGGGACTGGAAAGAGAAGGGTCACGTTTTCCGTGTGCATGCAGGCACGCACACGTGTTAAAGTGACTGGGGTCAATCGAGTGCATATTTAGCTCTTTTCATACTGCTGAATGAGATAATTACAGTAAGCAGCAGTTTGCATTTGAGGGTGTTTAGCTTAGAAAAGGAAGTGTTCACAAGAAGTGCTAGAGGTACATAAAACCATTGACTACATGGAGCAAATGGCAAGCGAGAACCACTTCTCCCTTCAAGGGCGTGGCAGAGGATCAGTTGCTCAGATATATGTGAGACGCCTCTTCTTCACAGGCTGAGCTATGGAAAGCCATGCAAAGTAGTGAGGGACATCCATCTGAGGGGCTTTAAAGGAGAATGGGCAAATTCTTGGAAGAGAAGGCTCTCAAGGCTGCCACTGCTGATGGCTGAATACGATCTCCAGTGCCAGAGGCAGATGCCTCACCAGTTGCTCGGGACACGAATGAGAGGGGCTTATTTGGGCAGCTGGTTTGCCACCATGAGAATAGAGCACTGGACTAACTGGCCCTTTCACCTCATCCAGCAGGGCTGCCTGTGTTCTTATGGGCTTCCGCTGGAGCATCTGGTTGGCCACAGTGGGAACAGAATGTTGGAGCTGCGAAGGCCTTTGGTCTGATCTAGTCTGGTCTCAGCTTCTCTTCTGAGTTTTTTGCTATATTCTTCCAAGTCTGAAATCTTAACAATTCTGAATGTTTGTTTAAAAGAAAAGAAAAAAAAGTTTTAGTTCCAGTCCATGAGCAAGCACACGCTTCTAGATATAAAATGCCTGGGGAATGGATTTTGAATACCTTGTTGTGAACTGTGGAATTACCAAGCAAACAGCTCACTATAGTTCAAATAAACACCAATGCTTTGAAAATTAAGAAAAAAAATCACACAATTTCTAGGAAAAACAGTCATGATATGAGAGTTTTTGCCAATGATATTTAACGGAAATCAGTAAAATCCGGGTAGAGATAGATGAGCTGAAAGTTTTTTTATTAAATAGATACAATCATCTCAAGGAACTTGGCCAGACAGCAAGAGAAAAGCAATGGCAAGTTTAACTGAAGCAACACTTGTTTAGAGAGGAAAAAGTAGGGATTTATTATCCTATTAGTTGATGTTTCTTTTGTAAAGGAGAAGCTGCCATGGTGTCCTGGGCAGAAAGTCAAAATTTCCATTTACCAATGATGTTTAAAAAACACACTCTTAAAAAGTTGAAACGACCACGTTTTAGACTGGACAGTATAAATACTTTTGAACTGTTTCACTTCAAACCACCAAGCATCTTGAAAATGAAGCACATCACTACCAGCACAATGCTAATTATATAGTTCACCCTTACAGAGGTCAGCAAAAATTAGGTCTCATTTAAATAATACAGTAGAAGCACACCATTAAATACTGCACTTAAGTTCTTTTGGTTTCAGCAGGAGGTTCTTGGCCTCCAATGAATGCGTCTGGCATCAGGTGTCTCCTTCTAGAGGATCTAAGGTAGGTTTGATGGCTTAAAAGTCCTGAGGCATGTGTGGAAAGCTACGCAACTCCCTTTGGACCTGAGGCATATGCTGTAAAACAACATTTCAACATCTTGCAATGCAGGGGGAATGAGCCAGGTACACACCTCCCAGACACAGCTGCATCCATGGGAGTAGGTCAGATGAAGATTCCCCAAAGCACTCTAGTGGTTTACAACAGAAGGAGCAAGGTCTTTATGACTTTCATCTGCATGGTTCTGGAGCATTTCAGTTTAGAAAAAAGGTGCCTAAGAGCCAATCTAGTGCAGGTTTTCTTCTCAGTAGTGCAGTGTTTGGCTCACTCAGGTGGTACATGATACATTCTCCAACCCGTTGCCCCTGAGGGCATTTCCCTATTAATATGCCAGCTTTTCCTGGCCATTTTTGTGGCATGCCCTCTGTGTGTGAGAGAGAAAGTGAAAGAATGAATTCTGGTTTCTGTGTACTTCTGTGTTTTTCAGTCCAATAGTACTATAATTCTTACCAGTAGAAGCTTCAAACTTGCTAAACTTTTGTAGCCAAATGTTGCATACCTTCATCTTTGACTTTTGAACAGGGAAAGGAATTTATAGGTATGAAATATATGCTGTCTATGTTTCCTTCCACGATGAGGCTATTTGGGCAGCCATAATGATTTCTGAGAGGCAAATTTTCTGAAAGGCAAATTTTCAATATGCATATACACAGCTTTGCAGCTATAATTGACTGCACGAGCTTTTAAAACCTGTATTCCAGCAGAGCTCCATAGATTTGCATGAATTGACCAGACTTTCAGAGGAGGTACCTGAAACAGCTGCCTGACCTTCCATTTATTTTGCAATTACGGCTCTGGACTGTGTTTTATGCTTCCTCTTTTGACAAGGTAATAAAGTACACATGACCTTTCAAACTCCTCCCATTTTCCCACCATTGCAGCATTATACATTTGTGTGTGGGGTTTGAGCACGTTGTTAAACGCAGCAGATAACTGTGTTGCATTAATTTAAGTATGACCTCAGGGTTGCAATCAACTGTGGGAAAAATGATTGGCACAGTGGTGCATCAGAAATGAAACAGATTCCGGCAGAAACTCTGTCTAAGTGAGGACATGACAGATATTTAAGTAATATGCAAGGATGTACAAGTAATATGTTTATGTCCTTCTCTCATAATGCTAGAACTTGGTATAATCCAATCAAACACTGGCAAGAAGTTCAGGACAGACGAAAGAAAGTATTTGTTCACATACTTCTACTTAATTTTACCAAATATGCTGCCAGTCATTGTGGTGCTGGCTTAGATGGATTTAAAGGCGAACCAAGCAAATTACTATAATACAACTAGAATATACAATCCACCGCATCATATGGAAGAAGATTCTACTGTCCAGGCACTCTTGGCTGAGGCAGCTTCAAGTTTCCTTTTTCTTCTTGTGGTTCTGTATCTTTTGGTTTGGATGGTCCTTCAGAGGGAGGGCAGTTTCCAACTAGAAGACAGTCCTCTGTCAACCATTCGGATGAAAGGCATGTATGTATGGCCACCCTATTCATTTAGGGTCTGAAATGGATGTGTGTGGATGATTGTCCCCGTTGCCTTCCTTCAACAGGTCTCTGACACCTTGTCCCTGCACTCTTCTGTCTCTGTTTCTGGGGCTTTGCTGGCTTCTTGTGGCCTTCAGATAAATAAAGGAGCAGCTCTGTGCAGCTCTCAGTGGATGCATCTCTGACAGCATGAAATATTTTACAGCCATCTCTGGAAAACAAGATGCACTCTGCTGGCTCTCATTTGCATTGCAACTTCAGCCAGTCTGTATGGCAATTCCTGCAATTTACAATACTAGCACAACATTCATGTTCATGTGTGCTCACACATCCAGTCTACTACTAGTTTAGAGAGAGGTTAAAGAGTTACTGTCAAGTTACACGGGGTTGTGGGGGCAAAACAAACAAGCTTCACTGTGTCACCCTGTTTGCTTTTTTCCCTTTCTTAGAATATCATGAGGAAATAGAGGGGATAGGCGGAAGAACATCAGTAATTAACCAGCTAAAAAGACTGGCTGGTTTATCTCTTGTATGATATACGACCATCCAAATCGAAATGAGTTGGTCCCTAAGAAGTAGGAAATAGGGCTGCAATATATCAATTCTTGAGGATATCACCACTTTGGAAATATAATACAATGAAGGGCAGGATGTAAATGCATCAAGCAAATAAACAGACAAACAAATCCCATAGAACTTGCTGGAATATATTTGAGTATGTTTAAGTGTACTACAGATCTCATTCAGCCTTGGGGTATGTTTCCAATTAACATGTATTAGGACTTTTAGGCTGTGAAGTCTCAATTGGTACTCAAGTATACTTTCTTTGGAATGCATTTCCTTTAATTTTAAAATAATTCATTTAAAGCAAAACAAAATCTCCAGCTCTGCTGGCTTATGTTAAAAATGTTTTTTCTTTAAAAGAGTCTGTCTGTGTGTGTGTGTGTGTGTGTGTGTGAGTGTGTGTGTACACGCGTGCGTACATGTTTAAGTGGTTCTCCTGCGTGGCATCTTCAGGCATCACTGCACCTGCAGGGACCCACTGAGCTACTTACTGCCTTGGCAAATGAGTAGAGTGACTTCCATTCATTTGCAAGGCACTGGGGGAGCCCCCTGCCAAAAATGACTCTTGGCTACTCCATTCCAACTAAGGACTTTTGGGGCAAGAGGGCTCCCGGGAAAGCTGACCTTTACTTTCTCCTCAGCTAATTTTTATCAGGGGAGATTTTCTCTGTATTAAAACCAATAGAGAAACATGCCCATTGGCTGTAACAGGGAAGAAATGTCACCCTGGATGCAGGCCAAAGGGAATGAACTTTACCCATCAAGTATCCTTGGGCCAACAGGGCGATGGCGACATACACCTTCCCCTTCCTAGCCCCCCTGCCCTTTCTGGTAAGGAAGCGTTTCCTCTCCCTATTTTTAAAAAATAGGTAAGTGGAGGAAAAGGGAGGAAGCAAGGGAAGGAG
The DNA here is from genome assembly GCF_004798865.1 of Varanus komodoensis. Taxonomy (NCBI): domain Eukaryota; kingdom Metazoa; phylum Chordata; class Lepidosauria; order Squamata; family Varanidae; genus Varanus; species Varanus komodoensis. The sequence continues at coordinate 1,389,093 of NW_025335438.1, forward strand.
GGAGGGAAGGAGGGAGGAAGAAGTGGGGAGGGGAGAGAGACACACGCACACCCCAGAGTGAGTAGCACAGACATCAGGCATGCCTTCAAGTTCAGATGAGGGTTTTATCTCCCTCCCTCCCCTCTCTGGCTCCTCTTTCTTTTTTCTCTCTTTTCTGCCCCTGCAGCCCACCAAGTGATTTGTCTATCATTTTAATAAGGAAAAGTAAAGCTCCCCCCGGCAAAATGACTTCTAACGTTTTGTGATTTGCACATGCATGCGTGCATGCACCTTCGGGAGCGAATATGTTTGTAGTGGTACCCAGGGCATTTCTTCCCAAATGCCAAATGTGCCTATAGGCCAGAAAGGATGGAGGCTCCAGTTTAAAGGTTCCAGGAAACAGTTTCAATGAATTCAGAGGGAGACACTTTATGCTAGGAAATGCACGACATGAGCGTACTTACAGTGCAATTGGGATGGTCATGAGGCGTCCACAGGTGCTGCCACTGTGCTAGCAGGAATGACCACTAGCGCAACCACAAACCACCAGTGGCAAATACGACTAGAAACTGGGCAGAATTCCACTTCTGACATGGGCCAAGTCAGCGGCACTTGCAGAAGGGAGCTTTGCTACCATGTCCGATCAGGGTACAGTAATTTTGACTGGTTTCCCAGACTGCACTAGCAATGTTTTCTGGTAGTGCAGCAGGTCTAGAGCTGGAAGGTCACTAGCACTAGATACTTCCCCAGGTCTCCTACTTTACAGTCTGACTGCAGGACTGCTCAGTTTCAAATTTGAAGGTATCCTTATTTTATAAAAACTGTATGCAAATCATTGTGCTCCTTCCCTAATTTTGATGACACATTTCCTCTTTTTGGGGCAAATCTCAAGAGGCCACCCTAAATGCAATCCTGCATATACTTGCATGGGAATAAGTTTCATTGAATTTGATGGGGTTACTTCTGAGTAGACATGTATTGGATTACATTGTTACATGCCATATAATCTTACATGGTGTATAGCAATGTTTGGCTTTAATCCAAAAATAAAATGAGAGAAAAAGAAGCGCCTCTAGGCCATATGTCAGTGGGAAAAATAGAATGGTTTCCTTTCATTAATTTCCCATTAGAAGAACATCCTTGCTTTCTTTTTATCTCCCAGTGATGCGATTTGCAATCCACATATCACCTGTCTGGTCCCCAGATCCTGGAATATTTTCCTTGACTTCAGTGAAACTACTCCAGAGTAAGAGATGGAGGACTGCAGCCCTGGTGTTAAAGAAACACCTCGAGATGTGGAGTGGTGACATGGATTTTTAATAGAGTGGAGCCCAGTGAGGGTTGGCTGCTCGCCAGTGTTGCTATTAGCTGGCTCAGCACTATGTAGTCACCTGCAGATCCTGCTGGGTTTTCATTCTTTTGCAGGGTTCAGCTGTTTTAAAGAGCAATGCCCTCATTTTTCGCACATTGCAGCTCAGAAAATTCTGTTTTCATTTCCAAGGTAAACAGCTGAGAATTAAATGGACGTTGTCTCTTGAGTACTCCTGGCACATGCCCGTGTTTAGGGGCTCTGAACCTGGAGATGAGGCCAATGGTTCAAGGCTAGTTAATTAGCCGGTGTTTGATTATGTGATCATCCTGACTAACGTTTGGTGAAAAACGAACCAATCAGTTGTCCAGATCCAGCAACATAGTAGGGTGGAAAGTGAGAGTATCTGACAACTTTATTTCAGTTTGCAAATCATCTGAATATTCCCCATTTGCAACCCCAAAGGTGAAAGGGAGTGCACTTTTTAAAAACATGTTTGCACATGTTTCCAAACTGCCAATTCTATTAAAAAATACATGCTGTTGCTTTTAAAAGCATGCTTGGAAATGTACACTTTCCAGAACACATTCACTTTGGAAAAATGCACACAGAAATATGTGCTTTTTAAGATCAAAATGCACTCTTTCTATATGTAAACAAACAAACAAAAAAATAGATCCTGGGTGGAAATGGGAGCTGAATTGAGCTCTGGAGTGAAATTCAGAGAATTTCAGTAAGTTTGGACATCCCTGTTTCTCCTCTCCCTAATGTGAAGTGGGAAGTACCCTCTATATGCAGAGCAATGTACTGGCATGTGCTAACGTTCATTGGATTCCAAGACACCGGTCAAAAAGAGCAGATTCCCAGATTTGTGCTCCATGCAGTAAGGCATTTCTAGGTGTTGCTATGTACACAGACAGTAAAACACAAGTATCCATGTTTACCTCTGGCACTGATGAAATGAATCAGGAGTTGTTTTAATGTATCTTCATATTTATCTACTCCTGTGCTCTTTGTCGTCTTGAACTGCATGTTATTCCTGTAACTGTTTTTGTTCTTTTAAGGTTGCATCCTTTGGCACCACCTTGCCTCCTTGTAGCTGTCCTGGAGAGAACTCCAACTCTTTGAGAAGGCAACTGGACCTCAGGGATGGGAGGAAGCTGGGGCAAACCACAGTGTTCCCTATTGGTCCCCAGCCTCCTTCCCTCCTGCTGCTCAGCGCTTCATCCAGATGGACCAAAATAGCCATCTAGATGAAATGCAAGGTGCTGCAGTGGTGGAGGCTGCTGCCACACCTTTCTCAGTGTGTTAGATGCATGTAATCCTCTGAGTTTGGAGCCTCTTGTGCTTCTGCAGGGGAGGGTGTTGGATTGCGCCCTTTTAGTAATCCACCCAGAGAGTACGACTGGATAGTGTTCAGAAGGGTGCAATGGATTCGGACTATATACAAAGTGAAGGGAAGAAACACAGTGAGTAACATGCAAAGGAAGGCACAGATTGATACTTGCACAGATGATGCTTTTCAGCAGGAGCGGTCTATGAAAAAGAAGAAATGGACACAGATCTGACATCAAGAAATGCCAAGTTCAGAAACGTGTAGGGAAACCTTTCACCTTTCTTAGATATTCTATTAACTACCTTAAAGAGGGCATTCTTGAACAAAGGAATTTTGAAGACAAATACTAACGGAAATTACTGAAGTAAAATTGATCAAGAGATTGGATTCTGTTCCTTGTAGTTTGAATAAGGATAAAGGGTTTTGTTTGTTTTTAAATCACACTGCATATATTAATCAGTTCACCAGTACAGTGATGGCTGCATTATCAAACCCAACAAGGTTTTGAACTGTTAAAGTAATTATCACTGTCTCTACTTTCTGCATTTAAGTTCCCTCTGGAAGCACAGATTATAGTGCCTGCCTACAAAGGCATGTGCCCATAAATCGGCCAAACTGAGATTAACACTTCGTGCATCTGTGTCCACAAAGCTGATGCCAGAAGGTGCTGCAAGGCTCTTTTTGTTTCCTTTTGCTTCAACAGACTAACATGGCTACCCCTGCTGTACAGCAGAGCAAAGCTTTGTCTTTTGCAGCTAGTTATTGCAGTGAGAAGAGGCTGAAGCGGAAGTGAGTTTAAGTCTCTGCTATTTGTAGAAGTGTCTAAATAGTCACCTCTCTCTCTCGCTCTCATTTTTATTCCAAGGTGTGAATATGTTAAAACACCAGCCTTCCCCAACCTGATGCCTTCTGGATGGCCATTCAGACCGTGAGTAATGGAGTTAAACTTCAGCATGTCTGAGGAGTTCAACACTCAAACTGGCTGTACTGCACTAAGCATGGGATCCTCTTCCGTGTTTATTCTGCCCCCAAGAATTGCATGGCCCATGATGGGACACATCAGCTACTTGAACAGGTCTGGTTTGTTTTTTATTGAATTTGTTTTAGTCCTTTAAAGTGTTTGAAAATGTACATACGTTATGCTACATTTCATTGTATCTATATTTTATGCTGTATTTTTATTGCTATTGTATCTGTGTTTCATGAATCAGTGTAACCTGCCCAAGGAGTTCTGTTGATTGGGCAGTATAGAAGTGAAACTAAGAAGAGAAGTAGTGAATAATGCCCCCAGTGAGGCCAATGCAGCCTGTTCCCTAGGCCTAAATCTACAACCTTATGCAGATCTACCTTAAAGTAAGTCTGACTATATTCCATGAGAATGACATCACAGACAACAGGCAGATAGTTACAATCTTCAACACACTGACCCAGGAGGAATATGGTAGGACTTACTTCTGCTTAAACATCTCATATTTTATGATAGCAAGTGATATACAAGCAGTTTAAGCAACCAACGAGCCAAACATGCATAGCTCAAGCTGCAGTGTTATATGAATACTGTCTGTGTACTTTTATTTGGAGTGAAGTCTCATGCTAGAACCTCAGCAACTGCACGGGATCTGAAGTAGCTGCCTTCACAGAGCAAGACTTCAGATATAATTTGAATGTTTTAGTTATTTTGAACAAATTTCCCCTGATTTCATTTGATACTGCCATTAAATGGAACAAAACAGAGATTTTCTTCCCAGTGAAAATGTACAGATCCCAGAACAGCTGTTGAGGAGTTTAGTTCATTAGCCGTCTATGTGTTCCTGGCAAGATTTAGACAATCCTTGGAGCAAGACTGAACACAAGTGGAAATTTTGCCAGAAGATGAAAGCTGGAATTACATCCTTCCCCTTGGCAATGCTCTGGCACTTTGACTCACTTGGAAGAAGCCCCTGCAGTCAGATAATTCACCAGGCAAGACAAACCTTTCCGTGGGGCAGAGGGGGGCTTGTTTGACTGGTGCTGAGATGTCTGTGTTTGAATAACTGCAGTGCTCCCTCCCAAATTATGTGGTATTAAACATGATTCAAAGATCACACTGAGGGAGGGAACACATCCATTGGATGTTACACTGCTATATTAAGCTAGTAGGTCAAAACAACCTGAGGAGGGCAACACATCTATCCATTTTTCTTTATCACTATTTTTATTGCTTCAATGTTGTTGTTTTTTCCTTTAAACTGGAACCTGAAAGATTTATTTGATAGGTTTTATGATTGCTCTCCTTAAACCAGATATATTTCAAATGGTTATCTATCCAGATATTGCATAACTAGGACACTCTGTATTTTATACGTCTGTAATTTCATGAAACTGAGTAAAAGATGGCAGCTTTAGACCTTAATTAACATTTTAGTCTTCCAATCCTAATCACAAAATTCTAATCATAAAGGGATTTCTCTTAAGGTTGTCTCTTATTCCTATGCATGTTAAACAGAAAAAAGGCCAACCACTTTAGCATTCTCCAGCCATGCTAAGGGCACAGTCCTATGTCCCCCTGACATTTCCTGGCTGGGCATGGGGTTATTCAGATCCCCTACCTCTTTGCCCTCACAGGCAGTACAAAACTAACCATGCCAGCTGCCTCTGCAAGGTCAGAAACTGGTTGTGGAAAGGAGAAGAAGGGACGTGCTGGGGGGCAGGAAGGGGAATGTGCTGGTTTATGCCATGCCCAAATGCACCCCCGGTCTTCTTCCATCCTCCATAACATTTGGCTGAAAATGGACATCTGGATGAAGTGCTTGGTGTGAGGCATGAAGCACTGAAGATCATCACCGTGCCTCATACCATACATCAAGCATGGAGGTGATAAGACTGCACCTTTAATCTCTTAAGAAAACTCTAGTAGTCATACTGGCATTGAGGTGCCAGACCTAGGAATCCATGCTCGAGTGACCATAGCTAAGAGACCCCTGCATGTAACGTAACACCTGTGTTAAAGTCCCCGGTGCACACCATGCAGAAGGCAAGTGTCTGAATTATGCTGCACTCTTCTTCAGGCTGGATATCAAAAAGAAAGGGAAGAAGTACTCTCTGTACCTAACAACCTTGCACACCACACTATGGCTGGCACTAACTGAGACATTATTTTACTAAGCCTCCAAATCTTGTTCTTCCTACCACCACCACCACTGTCTGCACCAAAGCAACAGCAGGTGAATATATTAGCTAAGGTGCGTACCAAGTCCATAGAGCTTTTGTCACAGCCCCTGCTGGGCTGTTGCCCCTCAGCAGGTGAACAGCTATGCCTGTCCTTGATGCCAGTCCTGCTCAGAAGTGGCCTTTCTTTCCGTCCTGTCACATGTGGTGGAACATGAAAGAGGCCTTCTCAGCAGCTGCTCACAAGTTGTGGAGCTCCCTGAAATACAGGCATAACCACCATCTTTGATGTCCTCCTGCCAGCAGGCAAATTTTGCAAAGAAAGAAACTGTTAATGAAAATTCTAAAATTCCAGTAAGCAGGAAGGAATTTCAAATGATCATTTCAAATAACATCAGTGAATACAAGAGAATATCTTGCACATGGTGTCAGTTCATATGCCTTCTGCTGAAGAACCAAGATACAGTTGTTTCCTTCCTCACAAGGAAGGAGAGAGAGAGAGAGAGAGAGAGAGAGAGCCAACTTCTGTTGTCTGTAGTTGTAGTCCATGCATGTCTATCACTTTCCTGGATTTCTGCTACTTGAAGTCTTGGGATGTTACACAATCATACTCCTGCAGCACAGGCACACCTGCAGTCCTGGAATCAATTAAAGTTCCAATGCCACCATAATACTCTGTCTCCATAAAGCTCACCTCCTAAGCTTAAGGAAAACTGGAACGATGCCACGAAAGTCTTGCTAGAAGCATTTTATCATGCTAAATAATGCTCAGAACATGGAGTTTGTGGGTAGGTTGGGATCAAGACCTGATTTATCAATGCAACTTAAAAGCAAACATTCTAGCTGCCACTTTTAATGATGTGGAAGGTGAGAATGAAGTGCAGATCAGGCAGCTCATTAATAGACACATCATTTTTTGTACTAGTTATTCTAATTATATCATTTTTAATATGCTTCACTTTCATCTTGCCTTAAAACATGAGAACTGCAATTCTAGTGCATAGAGCATGAAACGATGCATCTTTATGACAGAAGGAGGGTCCAACTAGACACAATGCCATTCGTGCAATTAGCATTTGTGTGTGAAGCGTTTCCAAAAGGAATTGCAGGTCCTGAGCCAGCACACATCAGAACTCTGCTGTGTGTTGGGGGAGGGGAAGGGGAGATTTGACCCATTGGACTTCCAGTTGAAACTGGGGGCTCTGCATCAACTATTTGTCTTAGAACTAAATATCCCAGTCACTCCAATGATTCATTTCCTAATGCAAATGGTGAGCTGCAGGGGAAAGGGATTTGGATCAGGACTACAGTAGGGGGTGACAAAGACTGAAAGGCCCGGGACTCCTGTCCAAAAGCCTGTTCATGTAATTTCTATCTGTGTCACTGGTGCGGTGTCTAGTTTTGCCCTAAGGCCTTCTCTACAGTACAGTTTTAACCCATCCTCAGCTGCCACTTTACAGAGACTTTTGTTTCCAGATTCTTTGCCGGATTATGAGGAGCTTTTACACATGCTTTTCTCCTAGGCTTTTTATTTCCACCCTTCTCTATTTTCTAATGCGCAACCACAAGGTGGTGCTGCTGCATAGCAGAACTGCAAGACAGACAACCCTTTTGTAGCACATGCGCTAGTCCTCATTACTCTCATTCTTTTTTAAAAATGCAGAAATACTCAGAAAGCACAGAAGAGGCCCTGGAGGATGACAACATTGCATACAGCACCTGCAAACTGTGTGGATGAGTAATCCCAAAAGCACAATAAACGTCTCCTGTAGAGAAGCCCTAAGGCTCTGAACTGTTTTCAAAGGTGTTTCCTTCCCAAGGCAGTGTGCATGGGGTTTTGGCCTTAACTTGTCAAAGGGGAGCGGTTTCACGAACAGCAGCATTCACAATAATGGATGTGGGGTACCCAGTACTGCTTTTGTAAGGTTCCACAAGGGCAGAGGGGACCACAATGAAATGGGCACAAACCACTGGGAACTGGCCTGAGTCCCATTGAAATGAGTGGAACAAGGGCAGGTATGCCAACAACGTCATAGCTGGAAGACCTGTGTGTCCATTCTTAGGATATCAGTGTACTGGAAATTTCTCTTTTTTTGCAGCCCTCTTATTTAAAAGTTACATATAAAAGCCCATTTATATTATTCTTCCAGAATAATAGTGTAGCCAAAGAACAACAGCCCATCAGCTCTGCTGAAATTTTACTGCTACTCACAATCAATTAAATATTCTAATTGCCATCTGCCATTAATCAATTAGGGTGTGATCCAGAGGAATCCCAGTTAACTTCTGAACTTTGAGGATCACAGGCCGTTCTGTACACCATTCTGAAGCATTGCACTAATTGAACAGCTTCAAAATGCCTAAGTAAATAAATAACAGGAAAATCCTATCCAAAGTGGCAGAATAAAAGAGGCAAAGGTTGCCCCTGTGATGCTCCCGCTCTCTAGAGACAGATGGCTAATTTTGGCCTTCTAAGGATGGTGCTTCAGAGGAGGAAGGACAACACCGCCAGGTGCCCCTTGTGCCCCTTAAACATATTTTCGGAGGTTGCTGTTATGTCCTCAAAGAGGCAGCTGGTACAGTTCTTCCTCTGCCAACTGTGTGGGGGAAAGGGAGTTCCTCACACAAATCCCCAGATACGAGGTCAGAGCCCTTTTCCAACCTGAGATCTGAGGAGCCAAAATAACTATGGCTCTCTAGACACTGCCTAGATTGCTCAGTTAGCTGACTGAATAAATCAACTTTCCCTTTGCTGAATCCCTTCCAAATAAATGTCCTTCTTGAGATATTGAAGGAAGCGTAAGATAACTTAGTGGCCTGCAAAGCAACTTTTTTCATTGTGGTTCCCCTCAGATATTGGCTTGTTTGCTTACTTACATTTTAAATCTATCCAATAACATTTTTATCTGGGAGGATTATGAAAGCAATGCAGCCTTGGACTACAGCTCCCATTAGCTGAAGCAGTATGGCCAATGGACTACAAGGATGAAAGCTGGAGCACAAAGCAGCTGGAGGCACCAGGCTGGGGAAGGCAGTGTTTACAGTATCTGCAGTATAGCCCAGCATCCGGAGGGCAAAGCTTGGTTGGGGAACCTTCAAGTTCAAACACCACTTGGCCATAACAGATAAATATGAGGTCAACACTTATGGTTAAATGTGCAACAAATAAGTCTCTGCTTAGTAAAGGATCAATGCTATGCAGATTTAAATAGAAAAAAGGCATGCTTGAGTTGTAGGCCTTTTTCCTATTGAAACTTGCATAAGATATTATCCTAAGTAATTCTCTCTGAACTTCAAAATGGCTTTTATAATAAAGTTGCATAGAGAAACATTACTGTGACAGTACAAAATCGGTACAAAATCTATTCCCCCCCTGAGATCAGATAATAGAACCTAGGCTAGCATATTTGATCCATTTTTTTCTGAACCAGGCTGAGCAACGAAGGCACAGACAGTCACCAAGGCCACACCAAAGCAGGCCTCACCATAACTTCTCCACCTGCTCTATCTCTTCTAAGTAGCCCTACAGGCAAGGAGAGGTTGCTCCCTCAGGGACTCAAGTGTCCTTTCATAAGAGTTAAGGCCAGAAGCTCTTCAGGAGTACCTCAAGAAGATGCAGGATTTTATTCCACAGTAGCTTGGGATAGATGGGAACAGTCCAACACATCATTCTGAGAATGTGAGAATCCTGAGCTGGACCCAAGATGGGCAGGACGAGGGACTGGGCATTAGAGATCCCAGGCTTAGATGTCCAGTGTGGAGGGAGAAACAATGCAGAGTGGAGTTGGGTGGCCCAAGAGGTCTGCTGCTCAAGAAATCCTCAAAGAATGGATCTGCCTTGAAGGCAATGCCTTGTTAGCATACCTAGTCCGATCAGGAGAATACCAACAATGTCCCAGTATTTTGGTTTCAGTTCCCCAACTGGCCACTTAGTTTAAGAATCCAGATTTCTTATTTGATAAAAAAAGCTTGACTCTTTCATAGCCATTGTTTATAGCCTGAAGCAAGACCAACTTGCCTACACCTTTTTACACAATGAAAGTTGATTGCTTAGAATTATGAATCAGTGATTCTGCTGGATTTATTGCCGTTTCTCCCTAGCCAAAGGCACATTCCTAGGCCAGTGGTGCAGAACCCCTTTAAGCACAAGGGCCAAATTCAATTTCAGAGAAGTTCTCAGAGTGCCCATTCTTGTGGTGGGTGGAACCAAAGGCAAAGAGGAACCTAAATAAGACATATTTGACCTTAAAGCTCATATTGCTACTAGCTAAGCCTTAGGATATTTTGCAGGATTCTTCCATCCATTAGTTAATTCATTCATTCATTCATTCACTTGATATCCTATTTTTATGCCGAAAGTTACATTCAATGTGGCTCTTAGGTATTATCTCCTCTTAGCGCTGTGCAGATGAAAACAGTGGACAATAGTATAAGAACAGAAGCTGGTTAAAGCCCTCCTGATGGATCCACCGGGTAATCTTGCAGAGTCTTGGATTTGACTCAGGATCTGCCCTGGAAGGACTGACGTGAGAGAAAAAGCTGTGCTCACTAGTGGTCCCTCTGCCTGATTTTTGGGGACCCCCTTCCAGCTCATGCTATTCACTAGGGTCATCCCCTGCCTTCCTGTGTAGCATTTGCAGGGATCTGGAGGGGCTTCCATGGATGGAAAAGGAGGAAAAGTTCACTTCTATCAGCACAGTTGATTCAGCATAATTCTGGATCTGGCTAACTGTCTCCAAGTCTTGCTTGTCTGGCAGGCTTCTTCAAAAGACTGATGCCTGGATGAATTTCATAAGGACTATTTTAAAAAAAGTCTTAGACAGTATTCTGTCACTTTTTGTTTTAAGACTAAAGATCTTTGTGACACTATTTCCACTGATTAAAGCCTTTGTGCAGCCATTCCATCTTTTCTCCCTGACTGAAAGTTTTTCTAGTAAGCCAAAAAGACAACAGAAGCCATGGGAGATGTGGGAAGACTCCTGAGTGAGCTTATGTCCTCATCTGTTTCTCTTCTCTTCCACCCCCAGTAAAATTCCATGAATGAAGCAGTGCGATTGCACAGATACACCCTCATCTGGAAGCCCTGGAAGACCGTTTGTTGTTTTTTGCCGCGACAGACTAATACAGTGTGGCTCAAGTCACGAGCAGAAGAGTTTGCTCCTGCTGTTTTCTCCAAGCAATTGTTACATCTTGTTACAGCAAATCCCATAAATTACTGGTGTGTTGTATAAAGAAGTGACTTATTCTTACATTTCATTAATATCAAAGGTGTTGGTAAGAACTTCAAAATAATTTTAAAAAATCAAACTTAAAATCTTTGCTGACTAATCTTTGTGTTATCACCTGTGGAAGCTTTTCCCAAAACTTTATTGCCCTGTAGAGGGATATTGGGGGCAGGAAAGGGTAGCATTAGCCTTTCCTTTCCCATCTCGGAATCCACTAAAGAGCCTTACCCTGCATGAATTAAGCACAGAAAAAACTCACATTGACTTCTGTGGGATAATTTCTTTCTACTTTTTGTCATGCAATGGAGTTTGGGAGGAAGCATTGCAATGGGGAGGGTCAGGAGGATTCTTTTCCCATCTGCGATCCCATTAAAATCGTACCATCTGAATCACAACTCATTTGAGGAAAGATCTTGCACTGGCACCCATGGACACTTCAGGCTCTGTGGAATAATTTGTGGGGTTTGGGAAAGCATTCAAGCCTGAGATCCCATAGACCCGGTCCTAGCAGCTCCCATGATGAGGATCCCGCCTTTTAACCAAAAATGGTAGTCAGGGTGGCTGACAATAAAATACAGGCTAAAATATGTTTTTAGTTAAATTTTAACATCAAAACAAACACATCAATAAAAGAAATAAGCAGCATCATTTCTTTTACTGTGAAATAGAATACGTGTTATGGCACCTGGGATTTCACTGGAGATGGGTGAGATGGGCTCAGGGGTGCTTCAAAAGTCCAGAAGAAGACTTTAGAGAGTCAGGGCTGGCATGCCAAACATGCATTTGGGGTTGCTGGTTTGTTAAACCAGCTTACGCCTGCCTTCCCTTAATGCCGTTTGTGATCGGTTTGAAAGCACAGCAGAGGGAATTCTACTACCGAGTCTCTATGCTATTTCTACTACCCTCCCACCCATTTTTTCTCTGATTCAAAAAACTGTGGCAACCAGCCTAAATGTCTGGATCTTGCACCAAGGATTCTGGCAATTGGCCCAGAGTTTTAAAAACTAAACAAGCAAATAGCAAGACTAATTTAAACATCTAGTTTGTCAGCAGCCCTAGATAAGATTTCTGTTGCATTTTGAGACTGTGACACAGTGCAGATTTCTTTCGCACAGGCTGTGATGTCTTGTTTCAGTGTTCGGCTCTCCAGACCTTGGGGTTCACTTTTTCTGGTTGGCCATGTATTGTCCAGTCCCAAAGAATGTTATAGGTTGGTATCTGTGCACAAAGAATATTGAACTGTTTCTATGGTCGCCTCCATCACGTTGTCAGCAATACTGTGTGTGCTGGCTAGTCATCACTGAGATTTTGAGTCAATAGTCTCATGGAAATATTTGTGTCATTTGGCCTGATGCCTGTCAGCAAGAAGGGGTTAATATTATTTATTATTTCTGTATTGCAGCCTATATACTGCCTGAAAGCTGAAGCTCTCCATCACGACTTGTTTTTGTCTTTTTGTTCTGATGGAAAATGCCCGCTTGGGTACATTGTTCCAGTGGAAAAAAACCAAGCTGGCTATTTTACCTTCTAGAGACTGTAGCAAAGATTAAAAAGCAAAACAAATAACAGTAATTCTTTGCAGAAAATGAACTGAATAACCTCCCGAGTAACCCAAGCCTTCAGATAAAATCCATTTTATAATTATTGACAGCAGGCCATAGCTTTTAGCTGGTAATTCTTCAACAAAGAAGAGGAAAAACACAGTGGGGCTAAAACCACAGAGATGCATCCATGCTTATATTTACAGGATATGAAATGGTATTGCTTATTGCATGCAATTATTTTTAGTGGACCTTAGAAACCCTATTATTTCAGGTGGCTTTTTACTTCAAGGGTTTACAGTGCCACTGGCATACCACACTGATTTTAAGTAGCTTAAATTCTTTTTAAGGGTGTATTGCTGGCCCATGAATTGTTTTATGCTTCTGTTTTAAATGATTGGTTTTTATTTTTATTGAAAAACAATTTTAGGGTTGTTTTCTTTGAGCCACCCTGTGAGAACTGGCTGTCCAAAAATATGGCCTAGAAATGCTTACCTGAAAAATAGAAAGTGTACTAATTGTTAAAAAGAAAAAATAACTATTATTTACTAGACTGGAAGGCAATGGGCAATATTCAATAGTGCCCCCATGTTGGGAGGACAACAGGAAGTGAGTGGGTCCGGCAAAATTTGGAGACCAGCAAAACATTCACTCCCAGAATGGGGCAGGTAACTGGAGCTTGCATAAGGGAGCTCTCCTGATCTCTCCCCTTCTGGCAATAAGAACTTCCATTTTTTTCTGAGAGTGCTGTCCAAAGTGCTTTCCTTGCTCCACAAGTTGTGGCTCCTGCAGCCACAAGATCTCTGGAAGTTCCGTTGCAGAATTCAATCCTGTTCATAAGAAATGAAGAGTTCTGTTAGATTATATCAGCTTTCCCCGACCTGCTGTCCTCCAGATGTCTCAGATACAACTCCCATGACAGTGGGAGTTGTAGTCCAAGACATCTCAGGGTAACAGATTATGGGATTAGACCAAGGAAGGATACATCTAGTCCAGGATCCTGTTTCCAGAAGTAGCCAACCAAATATATCTAGGAAGTCTAGCATACATCACATTGCACATTATATACACTGAATCTTATTAAACTATATGTGTACTTATTTATTGTACATACTTGTGTATAGTAGCTGTCAAGCTAGAAAGGGGATTAACCAAATTCATGAATGATACAGTTATCAAGGACTACTAGTTGTGGCTATATGTTATCTCCCATATCAGAGATGCTATGCCTCTGTACGCCAGTTGCTGGGGTGGCTAGGAAGTTGCTATTATGCTCACACACAACTTATTGGCTTCCTGTATGCATCTGTTTGGCTAGGCTGGGAACAGAATGCTGAACCAGACAGAGCTTGCTCCAATACAGCAAGGATTCTCTCATGTTCTTATCTCCCCAAGACTGAGGTCATCAAAGGAACATATGAACATATGTGAATGAAATTATTTTCAGTCTCAGCAAGGATGGGCTTCCACAGGTAACTCTTGCATACTAGAGCAAATCAACAGACTCTTCCTCTCCTACCCCTTGAGGTTAGACACACTTTGAAGCTTTCCTGAAGCCAGAGTGGGTTTTCACCAATACTTTGGTGTCATTCATGAGCTTGCCTGACTCAGTAAGGAATATTCACCATACCTGACAAAAATAAATAGCAGCAGTCCCAATATATACCTTTAGGGATTGCTCACTTCTCTTTCTTTCTCTCTCTTTCTTTCCATGACTGCTTCCTGATGTCTGCCTCACCCTGAGTTGCATTGTACTTCTCAATTTTCTTCAGCTTCCAGAAGCTGAAAAATAGTGTTGCTTTACTTGTGCAATAAATACCTATGTATCTTTTCTGCATTTGTGTAAGTGAAAAAGAGCTCCTTTTCCTAATCCCCTTGGCAGTAGGCCTACTTCTACAAATGTCATCGTATGGAACTAATATTACATTGTTAAAATGTTTAACTTAATGAAATCCAGTGTCAATGATAGAAAGAGCTGATTTTTAGGGAGATATGCAGCTAAGAAGAAACAAACAATAAGTGAATGCACTCTGCAAGATATGTCAGCAGTGAAAATTTGCTTGATATTTGAGAGAGCATGAGAAAGCCAAGGGGGCTATGAATGTGTTCGTTACTAGCCATTGCCAGGAGACAGATGTTCTTGTGATAAACCACTTGCCTCCATAGCACAAATCACATGAAAAATGGGAAAGAGATGTTAAGGAATAGGAAAGGGATTGAAAAATAGACCTGAGTTGATCCAAGGGTTTAGAGGGACTGCATTCGGGATGCTGTGTAGAAATCCCTGCATCTCACAAAGGGTATGGTAGAGTCACAAAAATGAGGAGGGCACCCCTATGAGGCAGGTTACCATGTTTTGGGCTCTGTGAGTGAGGATGCAATGGTACAAAGTGATGTATGGCATGCCCAGGAAGCATCTCTGCCTCAATTCTTGAAGAGCAGCTGCCGGTCAGTGAAGAGAATACCAAGCTGGATGGCTCATTGTCCAGGTGCAGGTCAACCCTACTTGGCATAGGACTGAGTACATGGATCAATATAAGGCAGCATAAGAACAGCTTGATTGTCACATTATATGCAGAGTGACATATATGTATTATGAAGGGTTTAATATCAGTTCGGGAGGGGATCCTGGTTACTAGTTTATTCCAATACATTTTATCTGAGCTTATTTTTAAAACTCCCAGTTGAAGTCTAGCTCCAGGTCTAATCCAAGGTATGCAAGCAGATGTCTAATTGTGGGATGCTACATTCTCCTTTTGCCTTCCCCCTGCAGCTCTCAACAACACTCTACAATTTGCTCTGGGAGGTTTCTCAGTCCTACAGAGCAGAGACTGAGGGCAGGGTGGGAGCTGCAAGGGGGGTGTATGAAAACCACCCCCTTTTAATTCTTCAGATGGAATTGCATCCCTTCGTGAAATGACACTATCAGATACACCATCAGCAGCACACTTAAATTCTCTGTGTTTGTCAGTAGGAAAGAAATCTCCAGTTAGCACTGTACAAGATATATGTAAATATTTTGTAGGTTTTTCTAAATCAAATGGTCCATGCAAACTTTGCTTACAATAGCTTATCATGTCCACATACAATACAATTTGGAGAAAGGGGAAGAAACAAGACATTAATTCTTTCAGAAATGGAATGACTTCTATTTAAAAGACACAGAAAGAAGATCTCTTTATGTATGTTAAGTTTCTGATGCCTGTGCAGAATTAGGTGATTGCTCAAAATTTATATTGGATATTTTGTTTTAGAATTATCTTTCTGTATATACCACGTTTTTTAAAAAATCAAAGTAATCTCAAAACTTCAAAATTATTTCTATGGACAGAAAGATGATCACTCAGGAGGAATTCAACCGAGACCATTCAAATGCTGGATGGATGACTTACTCCAAAGGCAACACTCTTTAAAATGATTTTATTCTCTAAATTTTCCTGTGGCATTTGTTCTAATTCCTCACTTACCATTTTACAGGGGGACCTGTTCTGTTTTATTTTGCCCTCTCAGTTCAGATATGTAAACTTGGATAAATGGAGTGGTAACTGTAATAGAAAACAGATTTTAGAATACAAGAGGCAACCTTCACTCACCCTGGCAATAGTACACAATGGTTTGCATGGGCCAACCAATTTAGGACAAGCCATTAAATATGCACATATATGCCGAGGTGTGTTAAGTGGCAAATTTTTCAGGTCACACATTCAGAGCATCAACAGCCTGCTGTCTCCACTTCAATTAGAAGTTATGAAAATGTCCCCCAATGAAACGTATTAGCAAAGAAACTCCTATTCAAGATCCTCCCTTGATACTAATACCTGCACAACGCTCCTCTAGCTTGTTGTAAAAACAGCACTTTATGCATTTCCTGATGCAAATTAAAAATAGCTAATCCTTGCTTCACTGCATTTAGTCTAATAAAATCTTCACTTTGGATGCTAACAAAAAGTGGAAATAAATGAAAAACATAAGTTGGACCTGAAAACCAAGGGCGCTCTCACAGATGAGCTTCATAAAATCTTTTAATGACCTTTGAAAGTTCATGGCACTGATATTTTCGATCATTGGAGTAATACTGTGCATTGGTTAAAATTAAGAAGTGCTCCAACAATGACGAAACCTCTTCTTTAGTATATTGCTTCCCACGTGCTTCCCTCAGCAGACATCTTATATTTTAATTAATACATTGCATTTTTGTCATCCCTTCCTGAAGGCCCTGAAGACAGCATATGTGATCCACCACACTCCCCACCTCACAAAGCCCCCAAGAAGTAAGTTAGGCAGAGGGGGGGTGGGGGCAGGCTGGCCTAAAATCGCCCAGTGTGTGGGAAAAAACACTGTTCTGTAACCAGGAAAATGTGTGTTTATGTGACTGTATTGTGATCCAGCTCAACACTGCTAACCTTCCAAATACCTCCCCGTCCCACAATTACTTCTTATTACATTTATATCCTGCCATGGAATTTCGGCCATATGTTTAGGTCTCTCAGAAGGTCTCCCATGCAAGAATTGACCAGACAGGCCCAGGACGGCGACCATATTATGAGTTTTCCAGGGTTGGCCCTCTCATGAGTCAGAGTGAGACCCTCACCTGGTGTGGAGCAGCAGAGCAGCACCCCCAGGTCATTCCAGGATTTCATTTTCCTTGGTTTTGGACACCTCCTCCTGCCTTGCAGCCCAGCGCTACTCAGCACGGCAGTTGCCACTTTGCTGTGATGGGAAGCTTTCGAATGCATCTTCTTCTGCAATGGCAGCAACACTTGTAGGTTTCTTCTCAAACACTTGTAGGGTAGCTAAGTGTGGGTAGTTGTTGAACTATGGGTTGTCATGAAAGGTTGTAGGTTCTTGTGTTGTCAGAACCAACCAGCATATTATGGTGAGCAACCCACAGTTCACAGCCCAAGAGCCAAGCCAACCCATAGACTCTCTTCATGGGTTGTTCAAGGTTAACAGTCCATAGCTTAACCGTCCACAGGTTCAGATAACATTTACATTTCAACAACAATTCATATTTTTACAATAATCAACATTCACCCCTTGAGTGTGAGTTATTGTGCTGTCTTAAACCCAGCCTCTGTCTAGGGTTGCAAAATGTCTTCAGGCAGCCCTGATCTTTTAGACTATGCTATGGGAATGTGCGCCCTAGTAGAAGATGGAAAGATACATATAATCAGTCTTACCGACAATAACCCAGTTCTCTCACTCCCACTTCCCTCAAAGAATCACACAAGCGAGCCATTGCAGGAAAGACATATGAAGGCAGACTTCATGTCCAGGGTGCAGCTAGGGATGGATCCTGGGGCCAAATCCCAGGACCTTGTAGGCCAAGGAGCCTTTGGACGACCGTCCAGGGAGCAGCAAGTACAGAAGCAAGCCCTAGTTTATCCCTTTAGGCTTGATGATGTTATGATCTAAGTATGCTTAGAATACAAAACTACAGATGCTCGTATGCGTTTTGTGTTGTTGTTTTGCTTTTTGCTTTTCTTTGTTTGTTTTTTGTTGTAAATCAGTCCTGGCAAACAGTGTCATTGTTCTAAATATCAGGAATGAAGAAGCATTTTGAAAGCATGAAATGGCAGTTGCAGGAAGTGGAGATCCAGAAAATGTAAGGTTTGTGTTTCACAATTGAAGGAGTACACATGATCATCTAATTGTAACATGTTAATCTAAATTACTAATAAAGCCCTAAAGCCAGGGTTTTAAAATGGAAGCCATGGTTTTCAATTACCAGACTCTACCATTGGACAGGACTCTGCTGCGCAACATGGATGCACGCACAGAAAGAAAGAGAACGAGAGAGAGATTTCTACTTTGGAGAGTAATGTCAAAATGACTGCCTCGTGTATGGCAATATCACCATGGCTTCCTGAACTATCTTCTGACATTGTTATTAGATTCTTTGTCTTTGAAATTTTACCACAAGTTCTAGATCCCTGTCTCAGCATTTCCAGAGAACAATCTTCTGCTGAAATCTCTGTTGCAAAGTCAGAAGACTAATAACTCTCCTTTGTTTACATCAGTCCCTGGTTGTGCATGCAGTAATATATACTCTAGCCTCCATTTCTAAACACTCATACTTGTTAGACGGTTCATCTTCCAAACTGTGTTTTCCCATGCTTATTCTAACTGAAAGGCTTTTTCTAAAAGTTTCAGGGAAACAATCTCTGCCTTGGTGGAAAAAGCCAATATATCTCCTTGAGTTTTCCTCTGCAAAAGCAAATTATAACCATCTTTTCTACTCACCCTCCTTCCCCCTCCCCCAAAAAAGGACAAGAAAAGAAAGCTGGATGAACTAATAGCCTCTGTTTGTAATTTGAATGTTGCTTGTAAATAGCCAGTAGTACTAAATGCCTTTGGACAGTTAAGAAGAAAAAAAACTAAGATAACATAAAAGGGTCCGATAGATTATTCCAAGGTTTCTACAAAACCTGATAGAAAACATACTTGAATTCAATTAGATCCAAACTGTCTTCTGCACTTTTTCTCTTGACCTCAGTCTCTCTTATTGACATGAGAGCATGTTTCTCGCCTAAGCCTATAAATGCAGTTTCTGTTACTGGAACATTTTGTTCAGGAAAGACAAGATGGTTAGAAATACACAAGAAAGGTCTTACAATATAGAGAACAACCTTAGAGAAAAATCAGATGCCAACTAGACGTAACTGATCAAAGTGCACGTTCCAAAATATGAGAAGGAACAGATTTTTCTCTCAACTGGAAAAGTGAGTTATCATATATTCCTCTATCTGTCTAGAACATAAAAACATAGAACAGAGCCCTGCTGGATCAGACAAAGGTCCATCTAGCCCAGCATTCTGTCCACGCAGTGGCCAATTAACTGCCCACAGAAAAACCATGAGTGGGACCTTCTTTCTCTCATTTTCTCTTCCTCTCTCATCTTCTCTCTCATTCTCGTTCTCCCCAACTTAAATGTGAATGGATACTCTCCAAAATGTCCCTGTCTTTCACAGCTCTACTCAGCTCTTGCATACTCAAGGCTGTGGCTTCTTTTATGGAATCGATCCATCTCATAGTTGGTCATCCTCTCTGTCTTCTGCCTTCTACTTTGCATAGTATTATTGTCTTGTCCAGTAGGTCTTCTTTTCTAATGATGTGCCTGAAGTTCGACAGCTACAATGTCATTTTTGCTTCCAGGGAAATCTCCGACTAGATTTCATCTAAACCCACTTGCTCATCTTTCTGTCAGTCCAGGGTATTCTCAAAGCTTCACGTTTTAAACACATGTTTCAAATACATCAGTTTTCTTTCTGTCAGCTTTCATCACTATCCAGCTTTCATACCCAAACCTAGTGATTAGCAATTCAATAATGTAGATGATCTTGGCATTGTTCTCCAGTGAAATATTCTTACACTTACTAATCTTTTCTAGGTCCCTCACAGCTTCATTTCCAAATCTCAGTCCTCTTCTAGTTTCTTTGCAGCAGTCTCCATTTGAATTGATGACTGAGCCAAGGTACACAAAATCTTTCACAATTTCAATTTCTTCATTGTTGACAGTAAAGTTCTGCAATTCTTTCATTGTCATGAATTTTGTTTTCTCAGTGTTCAGCTGTAGTCCTGCTTTTGCACTTCCTTCTTTCGCTTTCACCAGGAGCCATATCAATTCACATCTCCTTTCTGCCAGGAATATGGTATTACCTGCATATCTTCAATTATTGGTATATCTTCTGCCAATTTGCTCTCCTTTTCCTTCTGACCATTTGTTGTTGTTAGTTGCGCAGTCATGTCCAACCCACTGCAACCCCATGGACAACATTCCTCCTGGCCTTCCTGTCCTCCACCATCCCCCGGAGTCCACCTAAGCTCACACCAACTGCTTCAGTGACTCCAGCTAGCCACCTCATTTTCTGCCATCCCCTTCTTCTTTTGCCATCCATTGTTCCCAGCATTAGGCTCTTCTCCAGGGAGTCCTTCCTCCTCTTTAGGTGGCCAAAGTATTTGAGTTTCATCTTCAGGATCTGGCCTTCTAAAGAGCAGTCAGGATTGATCTCCTCTAGGATTGACCAGTTTGATTGCTTTGCAGTCCAAGGGACTTGCAGGAGTCTCCTCCAGCACCACAATTCAAAGGCCTCAATCCTTTTGCACTCAGCCTTCCTTATGGTCCAGCTTTCACAGCCATACATTGCAACTGGGAAAACCATAGCCTTGACTATACGCACTTTTGTTGGCAGGGTGATGTCTCTGCTTTTTAGTATGCTGTCTAGATTTGCCATAGCTTTCCTCCCCGGGAGCAAGCGTCTTTTAATTTAGATTCCCTCTAACACAAGTCACATGTTGCTGGTTTATACATGTAGATTGATTGCTACACCAGGTTGTGGCTTCCATGTGCAAAAGGGATTATCATTACTGATATTATGCTGCTTCACATCATTCAACTAAGTCAGCTCACACATTCAAGCACTCATAATAAAGTGATAAAATTTGGTTTTTGTTCTAGTTAAATTTATTGAACCCCTTCAGTTTGAGTCAGTGCCTATTCCAAGCTTAGAAGATCCGTGGCCAAGATGCTCTCTGCTGAGCTCCTTTCCCTAAGGTCCCATCCTTCCTCTCCACATTTTTTAACCAAACAGCACCACCACGGGGGGAGGGGAGTCAGAGTACATGAAGGTTACTGCTGCTTCTCCCTGCTTGTCTCTCAGCTCACTTGAAGAGAGCATGTGAACAACCAGGAACTATGAAGAGAGGGACGAGTAGGACCAAGAGACTCTAGAGATAGGCAACAAATGATCTACTGGATTGGGGCCCTCAGCAGGTGCCCTATAATGAAAATGCTGGTCCTCATTTGGGTTCTAAAGCTACTATATGAATTCTCATTGGAATTCAATAGGTTCTACAACAGGGCTAGGCAACTTTGAGAGATTCAGGGACAGATTTACCCCTTGCCCTCCCCAGGTGCCCAAATCAGGATGAAAGTTGCAAATAATGGACTCTGGAGCTGCAGTTATCATGTTGTTTGCAAATAGATACAAACATATTTTGTTCTATTTTTGTTGTTGTTAGACACGAAGTCGTGTCTGACCCATTGTGACCCCATGGACAACATTCCTCCAGGCCTTCCTGTCATTCACCATCCCCCGGAGTCCACTCAAGCTCACGCCAACTGCTTCAGTGACTCCATCTAACCACCTCATCCTCTGCTGTCCCCTTCTTCTTTTGCTGTCAATTGTTCCCATTAGGCTCTTCTCCAGGGAGTCCTTCCTTCTCATTAGGTGGCCAAAGTATTTGCGTTTTAGTCACCTCTAAATTGCAGGGACACTGGGGAGTCTACAAGGACTACCTGTTGCCTGTGCTTGATCTACTAGGGAGATCAAGCACAGGCAACAGATACTGTCTTCCAACTTCCCTTGATATAAAAGATAATCCCAATTTCATGTAAACATAGGCAACAGATGTGATAAACAGGAACAAAAGTTAGGGATGAAGAATGGGATAATAGAGATAATCTCACACCGTGTGTTCTTTGTTCAACAACCATGTTGTGTAATTATCATTCTACGAAATTATGTGAACGGCTATGAACTTCTAGCCAAATTCAAGGTGATTTTCCCAATGTTCAAGAATTTGGGGGAGATTTGATACTTTTTTAGGGTGTGAAACAAGGTGATCCCAAGTCGTACTTTTGTTATTTATCCAGAGAACCCTCTCTACATGCATAGATCATTCTTTTCTGATTTTTTTGACATACTTGTCCATTCATTGAAATCTGTTAATTACCGCAGATTATCAAAATTCACAGGAAACCAAAACAAATTAGCCCCACTTCTTACTTCCTGCCTTCCCTTTATATTTCATACAGAGCCTATTACCTACTAACTGCATGAGCCAAATGCAACATGTACAGCCACTGCCAGTATGGAAAGAACCATATTCTGCCTGCCTGCCTTGTACGTGTTAAACATGATGAGCATGTAAATAAATAAATGGCAATTCTAAATCAACATTAGCATGGTTCAAATGCAGATGTTTAAGAGTGAAATGCCCAAGGCTGTGGGCTTGAATAATTGAACTTATCAATTTAAATTTCTTCAAGGTACAATTTTTTAAAAATAATTAATTTTTGTCCCAAATAGAGAGAACTTTGTGAGTTTGATTCATAAGTTAACCAAAATTCTCACCTATGCCTTCTATAGGATCTACCCTTGTCTACTCGTTCCAAATATTCAGCCATCAGTGCCTGATATGGGAGGACAATATGCCCAGGGATACCATCCCCTTCTCAAATCTGGGTACACTTTCAGAAATGCAGATTTAGCATTTCTCAAAAACACAATCTCCAGTGATATTCTAAACGGTTTTAGGATAGCAAAGGCAACAGAAGTATTTCTTTTTCATTAAGGGGCTGTTAACTTTGGCCAATCTCTCTCAGCTGGTTTGCGGTTTTGTGGAATGGAAGGAGGCATTTATCATTGAATGTGATGGGGTTGATAACACCATCTTAACTGACGTAGGATGCTTAACAGCTGTCCAGTTAGATCAATTTTCTCTTCTGCTTTGCTAAAACCTTGCAGGAAGGCTGAAGCTAAGATGAAAGGTCAGTTTTATTTACTGACTAGAAAACAATGGGTAGCAGATTAAACTAGCTTTCTGGTGCCATTATTTTTCAGTAAATGGTGATATGGATTATTTAATGAATAACATAAAGAGACAGGTTTTTTTTTAGAAAAGAGATTCTCATTAAGCAATGGGAAACTTGGGTATCTCTCTAAGTTCCAATGTGTTTTTGGTTTTCTCTTCTCTCTGATCTAAGTCACTGAAATGTGTATGAGCAGGTCATTTATTTTACTGATGGAAGCAATTAAAGATTTTCAGCCAAAACAACTATCCCCTCTTGCTGCCTTTTGCAGCTGCACTCTTTTTTCAACTTTTATGTATATGAAATTGCCAGTTGGGTGGTATAGAGCAGCTTTGTCTATGGGGTGGTATAGAATTTAATAAATGAAAGTGGAATTCCAGAAAAAGCACATGAGTGTAATAGTTAGCAGCTTGATCAAGCAAGAACTTTTGGGGTTTTCAGAAGTCTCCTCTGGAGCGGACACCAGCAACCTTGTGGAAGTAAATTTTGGAGTGCTGGGCTCATCATGACAGCACCTGTAGCCCTGCCCACAAATAATATTCATAATGACACCCCCAGGAGATATGCGATCTCTGTATAAAGACACACACACTACTTATCCTCACAAAAGAATTAACATCTGGTTTAAAATTGCATTGTTAAGCACTTACATCCAAAACAAACAGGCAGACAGAAAACCACAAATAAAACCTCACAATTACAATTACAGGGCATAATCAGTCATAAGCAAATGATCTGCTGGGAAGCCTCATTGAACTCAGAAATACTTACTTCTGGCTCCAGAAAATCAGCTTGCAAAATACATTGAGCTTTAACAAAAGATCTTCAGCCTGCTGAAATGGTCTGAAGCTTTTAATTGGAAATGCAAACAGGTAGCATCTTGAAAAAAAATGTTACTATTTAAACTATTAGCAAGAAACAGAAACCACATCAAAGAAAAGGAAAGAAGTATCCAGCCTTGTCCTAATTGCTTTATTCATTTTCCAACCTCCTTTTCGCTAATCACTCACAAACAGAAGAAAGCCACCAAAACAAGAATGTCCATTATTTACCAGGATGCTCTAGCAGATGACACCATCTGTCATGCTCTGAAAAAATTCCTGGAACTACACTCCCTTGAGTCCCCTTTTACAACACCAAACACCACTTACATGCTTGGATAAGTTCACTAGACTGAACCTTAGTGCTCTCTTGTACGCGTGCACACACAGCTCTGAGATGAGCAACAGATCCCATTACCAGCAGACTCCAGCCAAAGAAGAAGATTTCTGGTTCAGAATGGGATTCCCGTGCAGAGCCTCCCATGTTTTCTTTCCTTGCCAAGTTGCTGCTTTTGCTACTAGAGCAAATTCAGCAGTGGTGGCAGGGGAACTACAGAACTGCTATGGACATATTACCCTCCCCTAGTCTAACAATCTCTATTCTAGATCTTTATTTTTCTTTACTTATCATAACTAGGGGTCTCCATTCATCATATGATTGGAAAAAATGGAATCAAATGATGTCCATTGTTACAAAATAAATGTTAAATGTATTTAATGGTGATGAATAGAGCTCATCTTCATTGTTCCATCCATTCAGGGCCAAGGCATTTTACAGTGTCCAACAGCAGTTAGAGATTATTTTGTAGCAGAAAGTCCTGAATAAGTTATTGTTCCAAGACATTCTGTAGAGCCCCACCATAGGAATGTGTGTGGCTGCTAAGAAGGGGACTTTTTCTATTGCGGCGCCCAGGTCATGGAATGTTCTTCCCAGAGAGGTTCTTCTAGTGCATATGCTGTACTCTTTCAGCAGAAGGTGAAGAATGTATTTCCCAAGACACTTCCACCTTTGCGTTTTTGTTGTTTTAAATGCATTACTATATTTTAAATATTTGTATCGCTGCTGGGTTTTATTGTGGGTTTTATTTTTATTTTATACTGCAGTTTTTACTTTGCAAACTTTTGTATCATATCTTGATAGTGTTGTATTTTTCATTGTCCTGAACTACCCAGAGAGCTTCAGCAATAACACACTACAGAAGTGTAACAAACAGATGAATAAGTGGTCAACAAAAATGGCTGTTATCTGATAGCTGTCATATTTGTGGCAGCTGCTATTCCCCTCCCCTCACCCAGAATGCTTCCAAACTATTCAATATCTGGGAAATCTGGAAAAATGAAAAGCAGTTACTGAGAGAATCGTTCTGATTACAACCATGGACTGCAGAAACATAGAAAACAAAGCGCCGCATCTCAGTAGCAGAACAGAGACATTACCTGGACCAGATCCCTGATCCCTCCAGATAAGGAAGGGAAATCTCCCTTGTCTGAAACTGAAGAGCTGCAGGCAATCAATGCAACCGTTGCCCCTGGTGTGGCCCTCACCAAGTCTTTGCCCAAAAGCTGCTCCACTGCAGAAGTTTACAGAGGTGAAACTAGCCCACCCATGCACTGGACAGGTCAGATTTGGCTTGCCCTCGAGACTATATGGTCCATAGTGTCTCGGGAATGGTAAAAAGCAAAAATGTTGCTTGTGAACAAGCTAAATCACTGTTCTGCAATGCTAAATGGGTGCTGTTAGTGGTGATGGTGGTGTTAATTCCAATGCTTTTGAAGTGTGGCCCAAGGAAGGTACAGGTGGCCAAAACGGCATCCAGGCCTCCTGCGATTGCTTACCCTGATGCAGGCAAATATTGGACAGCCATCTGAGTGGGATGATGTCAACTGGCATCTTGCAACAGCAGGGATTGAACCTGATGGCCTTCATGGCCCCTTCCAACCCTGCTATTCTATGATTTATTTGTTGTATGTATAGCCTGCTTTTTTCTGCAAGGAACCCAAGTCAGCTTCCACATACCACCTCCTCCTCTCCACTTTATCCTCACAACGATCTTGAGCAGAGTCTAGGATCCATATCTCCCAAGTCTTAGCCCAGCACTTCATCCACTATGCCAGCCCAGCTCTCACTCACTAATGGTCTCACTCTGTACAAAGCTGTTTCCTGTGTTTCTAACCACACATGCAAACACACCGCAATTTGATTTTTTCTTATCTTTTGACTTAAGAATCATCACACGGAAGGCTATTAAACTGCACAGCAAGGACAAAAGAGCTACGTGGGAGAGGGGACAGCATTGCATGCATTAGGTTAAATCCAGACTAAGTCATGGTTAGAGTAGACTTATTAAATTCAATGGGACATATTAGTAATGACAGACTTAATATCAGTGGGTCTAATACAGTAAGTGCGTAATATCTGGATCTGTTTCATCTTCATAAGAAAGGATGGATTAGGATCATAGGTAGGAGAGAAAATTGGCAGAAGAAACATACTAAGTTAAGATATTCAGATAATACCATATTCCTGGCAGAAAGCAGCCATGAATGGAAATGACTCCTGATGAAAGCGAAAGAACAAAGTGCAAAAGCAGGACTGCAGCTAAACATTAAGAAAACAAAATTCATGACAACAAAAGAATGAAGAAACTGAAATTGTGAAAGACTTTGCATACTTTGGCTCAATCCTCAATTCAAATGCAGACTGCAGCCAAAAAATTAAAAGAAGACAGAGATTTGGAACTGAAGCAGTGAAGGACCTAGAAAACATTACCAAGTGTAGGGAAATTTCACTGGAGATGGAGGCCAAGAACATCCACACTATTGGATTCCTGATCACCAGTTCTGAGTGTGAAAGCTGGATGGTGACAAAAGCTGACAGGAAGAAAATTGATGCATTTGAAACACGGTGCTGAAGAAGAGCTTTGCAAATACCCTGGACTGACAGGAAGATGAACAGGCAGGTCCTAGAAAAAATCAAGTTAAATCTATCCCTAGACGCAAAATTGGTGAAAATGAAGCTGTCACACTTTGGGCAAGATGCACTTGAAAAGGGAATAATGCTCTGCAAAAAACAAAGGGGAGAGGAGGAGGAGGAGAAGCAGCAGCAGCAGCAGCAGCAGCAGCAGCAGCAGCAGCAAATATAAGATGGGTCAATTCCATAAAGGAGGCCACAGCCTTGAGTGAAAGACAGGGCATTTTTGAGTGCATTCATTCATAGGGCCTCCATAAGTCAGGGATGACTTGATGGCACATAAATACAGTAGCAAGCAGTTCTTTCACTGGGACTAACCATTTCATGGACCCATGGCTTCTGGGTGTATTGTATCGCTGCAAAGCTCTGAATAACAGTTTTCTAGCCTCATAGAACAGTGTCACAAATTGATATTTCTGTCATTAAGAATCCATAGGATCACAAGTGCTTCAAAAGGATTTCTAGATGCAAAGTGTATTTAGAACTAACTTGAACAAACTTTAAAGTAAAGCAAAATAAACACACTTTTGTTTGCATACAGTAAAATAAACAAAAATAAAAAGGGTTTTTTTTCAGTAGTATGGTTTAATCTCTGGATTTGGTGGCCTTCTGTCCACCCTCCCCGGTAGCAACACGTCACACTTCCTTTGTGGGCCTCCTGCTCATTCTGCTGAGTGGGGTCCTGGACTCTTTCCCAAACTCCTGCCCAGATGACACCGTCATTACTCTCTCCTCCTTGACAAAGGTTTCAGCCCTGGCTGCAGCTGCTACATCTGCCAAAGGGAAAACCAAGACTCCATTCCATTCAGCCTTTCCTAAATAAAAATAAAATTAGGTATTTAAATTCTATTATGTTCACCAAATAGGTATTAAATCTTCACAGATGCAGTGTGTCTGGCACTCTTTGTTAAAGCAGCCCCTATAAATTGTACAAATCAAGAACTTATTTGCTAGAGGTGTGTGAATTCAAAGCTCATCCTAAATATGTTTATGATTCTGTTTCCACAAGGAAGACATATTCTGTTTTACTGCATCCTTTCCTGGAAGACTGAGTAGATCATAGCTTTCTGGTTTGCTTTTGCGACTAGCATCTGAAAAACTTCTTTTTTCTCTTCCTTCCTTTTTGACAAATTGCAAGTGTCGTGCTGCATTGATTCCCCTACCTGCTGATGGGAGCACTCTGCACGGAGCTGTGTTAAGGCAACGGGAGACCAAGATGATCATGAGCACTGCATCTCATGCTTATCAGCCTTCCAGCCGCCTCAGCAAAACTAGAGCCTTTGCATGTGTCCTGATTATAGTGAAAGCAGGATTGGTTGGGTTAAGATTGAGGAATCCCTGGCCTCATGGGGTTCATTTTCTCCCCACTCCTCCACTTGCTGTCTTCTGAAATCTTGTGAAAACTTTTCTGTTCCAGTAAGTTTTTTTTCCTCCTTGCTGGCAAATCGGATTTTCTATAGTGAACTTTGCTTTCATCTCTTTATTTTGTCTCCATTTTATATTATATTTGTATATTTTTCTTGTAGCTGAACCATGAGATTATGTTATTTTGATAGTTGCAAATCATCCTGAGCAATGTAAGCCTATGTGCATTAGAAAGATGAGATACAAAATTCAGAATTAAAAAATTAACAAGTGCCTCATAAAAATATAGATTGGACTAGGATCTGCTTTCCATGGGTGTAAAGGATCTTTTGCAAAAGAAAGGGTTCCACTTGCAGAAGATCCCCTCCACCTGATTTTAAAGGATCCCCTTTCCACACGCACCTCATTTCACCTCATTCTACAGGCTTGCTTGATTCTGTGCAAGCATTTTCAGTGGGGGCTGCCAGGGGAAATAGGACAGTGAAATCCATTCTCATCACTGCAGTTGATCCAGCATAACTCTGGTCCAGCTGCTGCACCTCCTCTGGAGTTCCTTGCCCTTATGAGGGAGTCAGTATCATGGAAGCTCATCCGGCAAATGATTGTTCAGAGAGGAACTTAAAGAAAGGTTTATAGCTCACAGTTGATCATGTGGTCTGCTTGCAGATGGTCCAAGGTTCCATCCCAGGTGTCTCTGCACATAGCTGGGAGAGAACCCAGCCTAAAAACCCAGCCAATTAGGATAGCAATAGAAAGCATGCCAGAGAAATCTGCAGTGAACTGAAATGACTTATTTCTAAGAATCTGACCCTCAGATTCTGCAGTGGTCCAGTTTTTCCTGAGTTACACAGACAGTTTTTTTAATTATTTTACACAAATTTAGTCATTAAAAACACAAAAAATGCACATTTCTCCCATAGGCTAAAGCTTGCAAATTTACATTTTGGAGGGATTTGAACATTTTCAGGAGTGCACATTTGCACAAATGTGTAAGTACAGAAATGCATACAAATGCATTTGCACAAAATCTGATTCTGATTACAGATGATGCACCGAAAGGCACCTGACAATCAGCGTACAGATTTTTGTACACTGCTAGCCAATAACAAGCTAAATGGACTATGACTGACTCATTATAGGGAAACTTCATTGAAGTGTCATGGCAGCTTTCCTCAGACTGATACCCTCCAGATGTGTTGGGTTACAAATCCCATTATTCTTCAGACATCTATGGGGCATTATGGGAATTGTAGGCCAATACATCTGGAAGGTACCAGGTTGGAGATGCCTGTGTTATACTATGGTTAAAGCAAAAGGAAGTATCCATTGTATACAAAATTCTGACAAGGTTAAGTAGCTGAAGTTCATTGTCACTGAATAATGACAAATGAGATAATGCCATTGGCCAAGGTTTTGGTGCTTTGACTTCTTAATATTTTCCCACTGAAATCAATGGGACTATTTAATAAGGTTTAGGATTGGGTGGTTCCTAGTAATACTGTATTGTTTTTCAGGCCAAAACAAATTGTTGCTACCATTGAGGACAATTCAAACCAAGCGAGTGTCAGCTAGAAGTTCAGCTCTGTTGCATATGCATTTCAGTGCATCCATCTGTTTACTGTCAAAGATATGCATGCTTTGCTATAAGTGCAGAGCCCTGCAAAGACCATCATTAAGCAATGGCAATTTGATGCTGTTCCAATGGACTTTTACATTTTTTTGCTGGGCAGTGATCTCACCCTACTTGTTTATGATTCTGGGATGCTTTCTTGGAGTGCATGAACTCAAATGCACATAATGCTTTTCTGTAGAAGGTCAGCAGTTTTATTTACACAAAATATTTATGAAGTACTTGCTGAGGCTGAGCAAAAACAGGATTCACCATCTTTAGCGTGAATAGACTTAGTTAGCTGTGTGTTTTGAGTGTGTAGCTTCTCTCATTGTATTTGATCTCCATGCTGATCTTGACCCAAGACTTAGGATTCTCATGAGATACATGGGAATGAGTGACCCTTAAGCAAGGTATTAAATCTGGTTCACCACTTTGAAATGCCCATATCAGACTATGGAACAGTATATATGTGATGTAAATAAATAAATGGGAGACTTTACCCTACTTACTGTAAATTGCAGGCGCGTGTGTGTGTGCACGCTCGCACATGTGCCCCTGCACAAGTGCGCATGTGTGTGCATGCACACATAAAAGAATGAATGGATGATGGTGGTGTAGAGTATATGAGTTTGTATGGGAACGGATGGAGGAGCATGTGTACGTGTGCCTGAGACAGCATGGCGTTAGGAGCGCAGAATGTAAATACTACATCAGAATGCAGTTTTTCATGAATGGGACAGAAAGAACTTGAAATTAAAAACATTTCAAACGTGGGAGAAAATAAAACACATTCAAAGG
Organism: Varanus komodoensis; assembly: GCF_004798865.1. Taxonomy (NCBI): domain Eukaryota; kingdom Metazoa; phylum Chordata; class Lepidosauria; order Squamata; family Varanidae; genus Varanus; species Varanus komodoensis. Next base: position 1,419,791 of record NW_025335438.1, read on the forward strand.
GACTGGAGCACTAGTGATTTTGGAGGTCACCTAAATTCTCAAAAAATGACTTCAAAGCTCACTTTGGCACACGCCTGCTTTTAACCAGTTTTTCACCAGTTTTTAAACTTGTTCAAATGGGGGAAGTATACTTTTCAAACAGAAACATTTTCATTTCTGTAAGTATTTTTCAAACTATGCACTTTCCCTTCACTGACGAAAAGCATTAAAGAGTCTGTGTGTGTGTGTGTGTGTAAGTACATGTTTGGCAAACATTTCTTGGGGCAAAAGTGGCTCCTGCTTGCATTTGAGAATGCAGATGGGACATGTTCTCATGATTTGTGAAAAGAAACAAAATTCTCATATATGCTTATAAATTCATCATACTACCAACATCTGTTTTGACGAACCTGAGCACCTGTTCAGAAGTTAGCCAAAGGAGATCCTTTAAATCAGAAAGAATTGCTTCGGATGAGCCCTGGTCAATGTTGATATTGCCAGTCATTTGTACAATGATGCAGCTATAGTGAACACTAGCCACATGTGCATAACTTTGCCTGTGGAAAGCAATTTTCCCATGAGGCACCCATATGCCCAGGTCAATTGCATCTATAAGGGAAATTGGCAGAACTGCCCCATATCAATGGACAGAGCAATCCCATAAGCCCTACACAGTTTATGAGGGATCATAGGATATTTCAGATTCCCAGATCTGAGGTCAAAGTCAGAGTACTGACCTCAGAGCAGGGAATCAATGCACTGACTCCCTGCTCGCCCTCTTGCAGCCAGCATGGAAGACATGCAGCAGCTGCTCCTCAAGGTAGGAAAAACAACCTTGGAAAGGGAGCATTTTGTTGGGAAGAAAGGAGAGGAGATTGGAAAGGCCAGGATATATCCCAAAAATGCTCCAGCCTCCCCTCACCCTGAGATGTGATGGAGGAAAAAGTTTGTCTAGCAGAAATGTAGAGCAGAAGGACAGGGAATTCTAAAAAGTATGCCTATAAGGCTCTGAGTTTGGGGGCTTGCAGACTTCGCAGCAGAACTGTGGTCTAAAATTCATTTCACAGGCACTTTTCACTACTTGGTAAACTTCTGTAGCTTTTATATTTGACAGAAGGAGAGTACAACAGTATTTATGGAGTATGAAATAAATAAGATGATTCATACTGGACAAATTTGTGTTGGTCTGGTAATATGTAAAAAATAGAACTTTGATGTACATTATCCTCCAAGGGTACATTTCAAGAACATATAGCTTGGAAATCATCCAGACCCACAACTCTGGATCCTGCATTAAACAGGATTTTAATGTGTCTTTGATAAGCTTACATCATGGAAGATTTATTCAGAATAGATGTAGGATGAAGTGAACTGCAGATAGGGAAGGATTTGTGTATATCTGTTAATTTGACCCCCTGCCCAAATTCTTTCCCTTCAAGTTAAACACAACTTCCACATTCTAGGGATTAGTATGCAATTGTTGATGGTTAGCTGTAAATGATACATAGCAAAGCTTCTGTTCCTGGACATTTCTGTACAAACTTGACAACACATGAGTTAGGAAGGAAATTTAGGCTCAGACTCCAACTTTGATGTTCCTGCTCCTAAGCCAAGTTTCACTAGAGAACATGGTCATGTTTATTTTATTTCATGAGACTAAATGATACTAAACATTGTAAAATGATGACTGTCACTTTATTAAAGAAAGCTTAGTTGATATATTTGTAGGACTTCTTGCATGTAATCTGAGGTATGTTTAGACAGAAGGGACTACAACTTCCAGCATGCCTCAGACAGCATAGGACATGCTGGAAATTGTAGTCCCCTTTCTGCCTAAACACACATAAGATTCTGCCTGCAGTTGATGAATTCTGCAAACATTTGAATATAAAGAAACAACCATGATTCTAAAGGGGAATTCTTCTATTTTGGTATGATTGCCATGGGTGCCACGTGGGCAGAAGCTTCAAATAATTCTTCCATGTTTTGTTCATCTGGGAGGAGAGTTCTCTTTTTAAGATGGTGCTTGCTGTCTGCAGTTTTTGTAAGCACTTGCATTCAAAATATTTCCCCAAAGAAAGTTTGCCAGCCAGTTTATTGGGAGGAAGCACCTTCCTAGTCAATCAAATTGTTTCCGATCAGTTAATGTAACTAATTAGCAGAGTATTTCCCTGGGCCACAGGATTCTTCCGATCCCCATGCTCTGACCTTGCAAAGCCAGTCCCCTTTCCCATTCTCTGTGGTAGCTGACCTGGGAAGAACTGTGCCTGCTGCATCTCTGGGATGACACCAGTGATCTTGGAGAAGGGATTTGTTACTTTGGCAGCTCAGGGAGACCAGAGCTGCCAAAGTACAAGGTATGCTAATGGTGCCTCAGCTCACTCTGAGGCTCCTCACCTAGATGACCAAAATCCACTATCTAAGTGTCCCACAGGCTGGGAAGAGCACAGGGGTGACCGGTGACTCTGAATCCCTCTGCCCTGCATCGAATGCCCATAATCCTCCAAATCTGGAAGGTTATCAGCTTTCCAATCAGCCAAATGCTATAGCTTGAATTTGAATGGGCTATTTCTGCACAGCAATATAACACTTGAGTAATTGATGATACTTTGGAACATGGATGCAGAACATCAACCTCATTGTCCCATTCCAGGCCCTCAGAGCCCCCCGGATGACCATGCCCATTCCTCAGCAATCGATCTTATGATGCTTCCCCAGATGAGGTACAGCCCCCCCCCCTTTTTTTCCCCTAAGAGCTTTAAGCTAGGTTTAAGCTAGGCTGGTCTTTTGACCCCATCTCTTTCGCCTCAAGCCTGCCTTCCACTGGAAAGTGTCTACAAGACCTTCTCCAAAGTGGAATTCAGCACTTGGGATGCCAGAGTTTCAACACCCTTGATAGGAAAGCTGTAGCAGGTGCACACCGACGACTGCAATGTGCATTTCTTAGTTCTTGGTTCAGCTGGGGAGGAGGAGCTGCAACACGTGAATTCTCCAGCATCTGTGTGGACACACTGAGCAATGCTAGTTTTGACCCACCATTTCCAAACCCTCCAGTCTCCAACAGACCCAGGTTGCATCATTGCCACTGACTTGATATTCATATTTTATACCAACTGAGGACTCTAAAAATAGCATCATCAGTGCATCTCCTCCCTGCATTGGTGCATACCCTTTTTCTTGCCACTTATTAAAGAAACATTGCAAGACTTTTTTTTTTTTTTTTTTACTTTGGTGAGCTTGGTGCATGCCATTAAGCTGGTGGTGGGGATCAACTTAGTACATGTTCTCTTTCTGGTCTTGTTTTGCACACAACTAAATAAATACATTTCTAAGTTATGTCCCATGAAAACAAAATACCATGGTATTTCTGTCTGAGACCCCAGGAAGAACCATTATATCCTTTTCCTCTGTTCCTGTGAAACAGCCTCCCTGATGTCAGCGCGAAATTGGAAATGCTAATCCTGTGCTGCTGTTTTTGAAGAGTTTTCTGCAGCCCGGTGCCCTCATGATGTGTTGGAATGCAACTAACGTTGTCTCCAGACATGTTGCAGAAGGCTATCTTAGGGGGTTGGAGCCTAACCTATGGCACGGAAACCTGTACATGTTTAGACAAAAAAAGTTATCCAACTTCCAGCAAATCCCAGCCAGCCAATAGTTCCTTGAACATTTATTGTAATATACCTTTTAATTTGTTATATTCATACCTCACCTATTTCTTGCAAGGAACCCAGGTTAGTATACATAATCCTTTTCCTTCTCCTCTTCATTTTATCCTTATAACAACCCTAGGAGGTAGGTTAGGCTAAGAGTCAGTGGCTGGCCCAAACTCACCCAGTTTACTTCATGGCCAAGTGAGACTTAGATTCTAGATTTTCCAAGTCCCAGTCCAACATTCTCACTGCTTTGCCAATCCGGGTCCCTTTTGATGGCCCTGCTTGTGTCACAAGGCAGGGCATGCATATGCCAATGAAATAATAAGTAAATAGTTTAATATTCCACTTTAGACACTACCATGGCAACCTCCAGGGATGAATTTGCTCCTGGGTGTTAAGGATTATTTGAGAATGAAGTAGGAAATGTAGGAGTCTGCAGCAAGATTTAAGATCAACATTGAGAAGCAGAGGTGGGGGAGAAACCCACACTTGTAGAAGGAATCACAATTGCAAGTGTATTGCTGAGCTGGCAACCTGCCACAATCTCAAGGCACTGGACTGCCAGCCAGCCGCAGATGCTCACCACATGAGAAGGTAAATGAATGTGACTGTGGAGACTATGGTGATAGTTTTGTATTTATGCTGAACTCTTGGAAATATTTTGGCGGAGAAATGTATATTCCCTGCAAAATACGTTAATCTGTTGGCAATGGCCTGAGTATATATTTTGCTTGCAGCCTGGGATGCACTAACATAGGAAAGGTGCAAAGCAGTCTAATCACAACGGAGCAGTGATGGCTATACATTATGGCCCATAAGCTCAACTGGGTGCTTTGATTATTTGCAAGTAACCTGAGATGGGTACTCCCTCATTGGAAATATTATACGACTTCATCAAAGTTAGAGCCAGGTCCTGCTTTTCTTTGCCAGAATTTTTGGCACAAAGAAACACTCAGGTGGGAAAGAATCAGCAGTATTAACCACATGCACTTTTAATCAACTTGGTGTGAGTATCTCAGCAACACGGTAAGTGAAGGAGACTGGGAAGGCTCGCTGTATTGTGTTACTGCCTCATGTGTTCCAGGCTGTTATTTCTGGGTGCAACTTAAGAGCAGCCACAAGGTTATAATGATAATAATTTATGTACTTGTTTATATATGCACCGAAAAGCTTAGTGTCTTTAAAAGACTGATGTAAATTATACTGGGGTGAGGGATTATGTTTGGGGATGTCAAGCAGAGGTGGAAGAACTAACCAGAGAGCCATGTGTGCATGAGCTTTCCTCAGCTACACTGGGCTCAAGGCCAATAACACAGATGATCCAGCTCCTGTTATACAGAGAGCCAATTCTGATATATAGCAGATTCATTCAGAAGCTATGCTCTCTTCTTCCTCTTCCTCTTGCACTACTAAAGACTTGTAGAAGTTTGGCAACCAAATATCAATTCTCCTAGATGTTTATGCATGATGGTCTCCATATTGGACTCTGCAAAAGCTGACATAGAAAATTTGAACATGATTTTTGTTTCCTGTATTATGTCTTCCAGTCTGATATGAAACCATGCCTGGGAGCAGCAGAGGTACATTGTATCTTCAGCAAGGATCCAGTGCTCATGAAGCAGGTGACCGTAGGCCCAGCTCTCACAGGTGGTATGCTTAGTCACCTGTCAGGATTCCAGCACCCCACCAAGACCCACTGATGTGCTGATGCCTGTTTGGTCTTCCATGCTGGTAACTTGTAGCTGCCATTTTAACTTCTCACAATGCCGCGATACAGAGTAGCTCTAGAACATTGCAGGAGATTGACCTGGTGGTACCAGGATCCATCTGTCTGCCCGCACTCACTGCCAAGTCAAACAGGAGGGGCACACTAAGGTAGGGTCTTGGGAGCCCTTTGGCTTGGGTCCTTTCAAACCTGGAGGCATCTGAAATCTTCCACTACATCTGCACTCCAGCTGTGCTTCTACCCACTAATTATGAAGAAGTCACTTGGTTTCAGTGAAGCACTTTCATGTACTCCACTTAACAAATTTAAGTAAGGATACAACTTATTGTTTGGTGGTTTTCCTGTGTATTTCTTGTATATTTTTACTCCAGGTTTGCCTTAATAATATATATTCCTTATTTTAGCTGAGGACAAGTGTTTGATAGGTGTGAAAAGAAATTAGTTCTGAGTGCACCATAAATGTGTTCTCTGAGCTACCATATTTGCAAGTGAACACATGTGCATGCCTTTGTATGTATTTGTCCTACTCAGAGTCTATTACTTCCCCACCATATGCCTTTTCTAATAGGGTTCTGACTTTCCCAAAGTACATTTACTGCAGAGTGCAGCTCTACATGCATTCCAGAATTCCAGATAAATTACATTTATTGGATCCCCAGGAATATGAGGAAATGCATCAAGCATGATTGCTCATTTATCAGCCCATACTGACTGATGTTTAATAATTAGATTAATGCATACATCGAAGCAAAATGTAACCTGCAACAGATGTACGCACATTCCCTGGTCTGATTTCTTCCCTGTATTGGACTGAGAGCAATGAGGTATATGAGTTTCCACAATAAAAATTACAGTTGGGAACCCTCAGTTAAGAGTTGTTATTTAATTTATTTCTTTTCCCAGCCTACCCACCCTTAAGGGCTTGCGTTGCATAATAACATTTAGAGCACAATGCAATAAACAGAGGAAAATTAAAATTTCTATTAAAATGTTTGATTCCATATGTGGACACAGATTAAAATTCTCCCATTGAGATGAACACTAAATTGCCTTGGTCAAGCTGGGGCTACCTCCATTAATATAAGAACATAAGACGTTGAAAGCTGAAAGCTGAAGCTGAAAATATCTGAAAGAGACCAGATCAGAGAAGGCATTCCTTGATTGGCAGTGGTTCTCTGTGGTTTCAGACCGGTGCATTTCCCAAACCTACTTTGATTGAATCTTGGATCTTCTGCATAGAGTGCATGACCATTGAGCTACAGTTGCTTCCCACTGGCAAATGTGCATGTAACAGAACCCACTTGCTGCTGCTGCTTCTTTTGGGTTAGGAGATTTGCAGGCTTATCTTCCATGCCTGGATTTTAACGTGATGGTGTGTTACAGAGTGGCACATCAGGTGAGAGGACTGGTGCAGATGTTCTGCATATCCTTTTGCTTCCTTGGGCAAGAATTCCTTTTCCCTTTTGTAAAACCCCTGAATGCTAAATTTTAGACTCAGTCATTGCTGAGAATTTTATTCTTGGATCACAGAGTAGTGTAATTTGGGAGATGCATGGAGGGTGTGTAGAGGGGTGGTGGGGAAGTAAAAATTCAACACATCCAGGGAAATGAGGAAACAATTTGTGGCCGGTTGTTTTTAAATGATGGCTGCTTGAAGGCTGCTCAGCAGTTTGGAATGTTAGAAGTGGTCCCCAAGGAATTGGGGCAGAGTACAAGAGTGGAGGTCAGGAGGCAAAAAAATAAATGTAATTGATCATATGATCTGGTAGATTATCGCCTAGTTGCAGCTATCAAGGAATTTGCCATGTGTAAAAATTGTGTGGTGAAGAATTATAAAGCAGACTGTGTGCAGCAGAATCCTCTGGCTTATAAAATCTGACTTTGCCACTAGCTCAGGAAGGCTGAGAAAGGGAAATGATAGGGAGGGAACATAAGCAGCCAGCAGACTGGCGGGCCTTTGGTCCATCAAGCCAAGTGCAGTCTTCCCTAACTGGCAACAGCTTCCCAGGGACTCAGGTGGGCCACAGCCCTGTGGTGTGGAAACCTCTTAAGCAGCAATGCCTGCGTGGGACTGAGGACCTGTGCTGAATCTGGGTTTTGGAGAAAGCTTATGCTGGGCAGCCCCGCTAGGCCCCTCTCTTGGCAAGCCCACTTCCTCACTGCATTGTGTCCAGGTGCCATTGCTCCTCATCTGCTGTCTCACTGCAACTCCCGCTTGCTTGCCTGTGGGGCAGAAAGGCAGGGGTCAAGCAGGCCAACATATCTACTGCTCCTGCTCACAGCTCTCTAGGCCAGAGTGAGAGGCACAGCAGGCCATATTGTAAGACTGCAAATTTCTTAACCCCAAAGCAGAAAAAGCCATTGGGTTATGCCAGATACACATTTGCACTTGGAAAGCAACTGTAGCTCAGTGGTCATGCACTCCATGAAGAAGATCCAACATTCAATCAAAGTAGGAAATGCTCTGGTCTGAAACTGCAGAGAACCACTGCCGGTCAACGATCTGACCTGGTGTCTTTTAGATGCTTGCAGCTTCAGTTCCTACCAGCACCAGTCATTATGCAACATACATAAGACCAAACTACTCCAGGATGATGCTCAAAAGCTGGGGAACAGTCACTGAACAGACTGGGTGCAGCAATGAAAGTGATGACCATCTTCAGGGGCTCTTGTGTGAAGTGGTGGCCTCCAGTTTAGCAAACCCTGCTTGGGCCTATGCAAAGGAGGTGCTCCACTCCTGAGTTACAGCCCCTTCCCAATACAATAAATATGCATCACTGTTTGCCAAGTTGTAGATTGCCATGCTGTGCATGTAACCAGCTGGCAAGCCAATGAGCTGCAATCACACAACATCGCCTGGGCTTGGAATCACCCTAGGACAGGAATCTTGAATCTCAAGTCCGAGGTCATAATCTGGGCTTCTCTAGAAAGCCATGCCTTCTTCTTCACATCATCAGGTGCTTCCTGTACCATTTCTCCCACCAGGTACAATGCTTTTTACCAACTGTTGAGCATTTGCTTGCCCATTCCAAATGGCTGAAATCCCTCTCCTAAGTTGGACTTATTGGCAGTAAGAGCTTTCAGCTAAAATTTGCTAGTATTTCAGCTGCACCCGTTCGATTTCAGTCCTCCCCTTTTTGACTTTAGCCCTGCTAAATGAGATGCAGCTCCAAGAGCTTCATCAAAACTGATTTTTCCCTGTGGGCTGAAGGAGGCAAACACCACTGCCCTGTGTAACCTGATTATTGAGACCACCCTAGCAGGTCATACTTTATGATATTTCCAGTGTGGACATGTGGTAAGGAATGCACAATAAAACGATCAATGTTGTGAGCTCATCCTGGAGCAGTTTGATCTTATGTATGTGCTTACTGAGTGTTATGTATATTATCATATACGCCATGGTATGTTACCACTCAGTGAATGGCCATCTGTAGTAAAATCACAGTTTTTAAACTAAATGACCATTTCTTGCTGAAAAAGATATTTCCTTCCCCATCTGTGCAGGTTGTGCAACCTGTCATAATAATACAGATTTCAAAAAGGTGTCCTGGATTGGATAATTGCAAACTGTCAGGCTCCTTCCAGCCATTTGTTATTTAAAGCATTTGGGCTGTTAAAAATGTGCCAGAAAATCTGATGGCCCATCGGATGGCTGAGCTAGGAAGTGCTGTCCTGTGGGTGAGCCGAATGTGTATCCTTTAAATTGGTGGTAGTGGTGGAGGAGGTCTCACTGCACTGGCACTAACAATAATTGCTAACAGATTTCAGTTCCCCGTTCTCCTCTTTCTTTCCCCTCATGGCTCCTTCTTAGCTTATCAGCATATTTTATGTTTGAGTTATTAGAAATTGCATCCTTCATGTACAGCTTCTTGACAGTTACCAGCCAGCTTCTAATTATTTCCAGCTCTGGAGGTATCAAAAACACTGATTTTCATTTTTGATATTTTAATTATTCATATATCTCCCTCTCCCTCCTCATCATCCTGCACTGGTTCTCCAGCACCAGATCTCTGTTAGCATTGAATATCTTAGGACTGAACAGGTTTGCATGTCATATTAAACCATCAAGGTAGCAATAAGCCAAGGCAGGTTGGCTGTTCTACAAACAATCCGTGGTGCATTTGACTAACCACTGGGCTTCCTGTGAGTGCTCGTCCCTTCCTCTCCCCTGCCCTATCCCCGGGTAATTTCCTAGGGCCACGACTGCTATCTTCTGTGATCGTGGCTCTTTTTCTGCTTTGCCCTTTTCAGTGCACCATTGCTCGCTTCTACTTTAAGCTTTGGCACTGGGAGATCGCAAAAGATGTCTTTGACAACCACTGCCAGACCCTTCAAAGTGCACAAAGAACATCAGATTCTCACAGTATAAGAGGCACAACTGCAGAACAAACACATATTTTAGGAAGGTGTTCACAATGAATAATCAGTGGCACAGGAAGGAGTTTATTACCTTCCCTGCAAATCAATTCTTCCATTCAAGTGGAAGAATATATGGAAACCTAGCAAGATGCAGGAGACTATTTATCAATAACCAGACATAAAGGGATTCAATCCAAAAAAGAAGGTGGGAAGAAGAAAAAAGTGTGGAATTCCAGCATGGATGGCAAGACACAGGCTGCAACTGTTTCCAAGTTATCTGGATCAACTGTGATCTAACAGACCCCCACCCCACCGTGCCTGCAAAATGGCTAATGGCCCAAGTCAGACCTGCAGGTCTTGTGTGCTCGCTGAGCAGATAACAGTCTATGGGCCATGTATGGTGGTGTCCTGTTTATTCTGTCTGACTGAGCAACAAAAAAGAAGATGGGGAGAAATTGCCAAACACCTGTCAGTCACAATACTTGGCTAGCAGGCAACTTTCCCTGACTTGGAACCCTGCCACAGTGCTGGACAACAACTCCCATAACTCCTGGCTAGTATTGGCCACTTGCCCTGCTGGCTGGGAATTGTGGGGGTTATGGTCTAACACAGCAGAGGGTCAGTAATTGGGTTATCCAGCCTATATCCAAATTTTCCAATAGTGCTCCTTTATCCAGTTAATAATGGGTGAAGGAGACTGTAAAAATGAAAGGTTAACTATACATTGTGATGGGGATTCAGGACCAGAACTGCTCCAGTATTTTATTTCCTCTAAAGAAGAGGTATCTTAAGGGCCTCCAATGTGGATTGGAATCATGGCACTAGGGAAGAGTTTTTTAATCCTTCCTAGGGTGGCTGCTTATGTTTCATCCCAAAGAAGCACCAAAAGGGGACATGAATTTGCTCATGTATAGATGCAAACTGAAATTATTATAATTTAAATAAGAATATAGCACATTTTGCCAGAAGACCTGTGTGTCTACTTGTTCTATCAAATGAGGAATCCTTTCTATAAATTAGTTGGCAAACAATCCCAAATCAAAAGCTAGGAACAGGAAGAATGTACACAGAATGTGGACTGTTTTAAAAGGATGCAAAAGCTATTTGAAACAAGATTTATTGCAACACATTAATCCATAAGACATCAACCAGGTTCTGTGAGAAGCTCTGAGAAGTGGCGCGTGTGCATTGGTAGAGACAGTCCTTCAAAGCAGGGTGGCACAAAACCTCTTGGAATCCACCCCTCCAGCATCCATGGACTGCCGGCCATGCTTGCAGAGTGAGCCAAGCCAAGAGCAGCTATAGGACATGAAAGAGGGGCACTGTGAGCAGTCCTGCCAGGCACCATTCTCAGCAAGCAACCTTCTGTCCTGCCCACAGAAGCAGCATCAGGACCAGAAGAGGGTTCAGCAAGCGGTTGAACCAGAGGCCACTCCCAGGGACCAACCTTCTTCCCCACCCAGTGCAGCTGGTGGCAGCAGCACCAGGCGTGGAAAGGGGGTGCTGCTTGTGCAATGCATGAGGTTCAATTCCTGGTGAGCGTGTCACAAACACTGGGGATGCCTCCCAGCAACTTGGACTCACCACAACTGAACCAGAGCCCAGGGAATCCAATGCATTCCCACTCCCAAACAGATTCCTTACATTTCCCCACTTCAAAGTTCTTACTTATCAATTAATCAGGTAGATAAGGATTAGAAGAGCACAGCCATGACATAACATTAGAAAAATCATGGCTTGACTAGGTTTGACATGGTTTGTTGAGTTGTGGGCCTGGAAATTAATCAATAAAACTGGTTGGCTAATAAAAAGTACTCAGAAATATCTGCTTAAGAACACTGTCATTGACTTCATGTGTTTCATGAGCATTAGTGATATCGACATTATGGAAAATGATGTCAAAAGTTTAACATTCTGAACAGAAATTTAAAAATGGAAGAAAATTAAAAATGGCCAATACAGTTTTGTGACAGAAAATAAGCAATGTTAAGAAACTTCATGGGTTGGGATGAACCCTATCAGAATCAAACCCTCTAAGTACTCATGGGCTTCCTCTTGCGCTCTTCCCTTCTTGGTGCTCTTGAATTCCAATCTCAGCAAAGCCAGGAAGAAGTCATGAATGCGCATGGATCCCCAGCTGTGCAGCCAGCAACCTTTCTCCCAAACAACAGCTGCTGGTAGCATGGGAGAGAGATGCAGCTACCCATTCTGTGGAGCTCCTTTCCTAGCGAGCCCCTTGCAACCACCCTCTTCAACATCAGGTGCAGCCAGCCAAGTGGTAGGGGCACAGGGTGCAAGAGGAGGTGCTGCTTGCCCTGTGTGTGGTGCTCAGTCCCTGGTGAGTGCCCTGTGAACTCTGGACAGCCTCACAAGGAGCTCAGACTCAGGTTCTCTGCAAAGCAGGTCAGGATCTGAGCCACCGAGTCCAGGGAATCTAGCAGATTCCCACCTGTGGATGGATTCCTCACATATCCCTGATCTGACAGACTTTGACCCTTTGACCCTTCATAACATGTAGAACAGCATATGCATAGCCTGGTGTGTTTTCTATGTTTTTCTTTCTGCACTTCACCGTGAGGTTAGGATACTTCGTTGTGTAATGTGAGCACATGGGTGACTCCTGCTGCACTTCACAAATGTGTAGAGAGGAAATCTTCAAAGAACTGTTGGTCTGGATGGCAATCCCATCTTTATCGTAAAATGAACCTTAAATCGTAAAGTACTGATATTTACTTGTTGCCTGCCTGTTCAGAATTCTCACTCTGGCCCTATTTTTGTCACAGAAGCTCCTAGTGGCTTAAAATAGATAATCCCAGTTGGGACAGAATGCAGCTCCACCTACGTAGAAGACATTTCTTTAGGCATCCAAATCTTTGTTGTCACTTTTGCTTCCACTGTGCAGTTTGCTGAAACAGCTATGCATAAGGCAGATACATCTGTAAACCAGTTTTCATTGATAAAGAATGTAAGACCATAGGCAGAGCCATGCTGGACTGGACCATGGGTCCATCTAGTCCATCATTCACACAGCAGCCAACTCCTGCCCATGGAAAGCTCACAAGCAGAACAGAACGTGGCATAGTATCCCCTCCGACTCATGTTCCCCGGCCCCACCACCACTGAGGCCTACAACTGAGCTATTCAGAGGTACTGTATCTTGCCCCTGATATTAGAGAGTAGTACAATGCCATCATAACTAGTGGTTCTCAATAATCTTGCCTTTTACAAGATAATACCAGGAAATTGTTACTAAAAATGCCATCCAGGAATGGAATATATTAGTGACCTGAATGGTCCTTTGACAAATCAAAGGCAAAGAGCCTTTGCTACAAATTCTGTGTGCTAGGAAGAAAGTGCAAACCATCCACTATAATATGCACTGTTGGGAATTTTCCATTTCTCCCTCTGAATTTTCAGTCTCTCCCTAAGAAGAATGAAAAAGCCTCCTCCTCCTCCTCCCTGCATCAGATCTTTATGCTGATCTCAGGGCATGAAACAACTGCATCAAATATCTCAGCATAGGGCATATGGAGGCTATTTTCCTGAAATCTAGCTTGACTAAGAGGCTAAATGTCTCTTTCTTAAATAAATAGTTTCAGGATCTTGTGGGGAAACTACAAGTCAAATTGAAGAAAACTTTTCCAGCATTAAATGATTTAAGAATTAACTTCTCATGTTTCACACACAGAAGAGGGAAAAGACCACAGTCATGGACTATCGTCTTCCTTCATACTTTAGCAAACATGAATAAATCAAACTTTAATTATATAACCAGAAATGTGGCCATCCCACTCCAAAATCCAGAAAATGTATACAAATTATATCAAATTCCAGAGCAAAACCTTAAAATCCACCACTACCTAAATGTTAAATGAACATACTTATGCTTGTTTGAAGGGGACAGCTCCTGGAACCCATGTATTAATTTTGTTAATAATTAATTTATTTTATAGGACTTGAGGCACCTGCCTGGGATTTTTATGACACATTCATTCATTCATTCATTCATTCATCTGGAGAATGCTAAAGAAAAAGTAAGCAGCAGTGCACCTCTCTTGCCATTGTGGAAAACCCTTATGGAACGTTGGACCATTGCTTTACAAGTATAGCCCAGTTTACCTACATCACTCCAGCTGAGAAGGAATGTCCACAGTATTGGTCCAATTTGTGGTTTGCCTTATACCCCTTAACATTTTCCCCAGAATCTGGACTGCTAGCCGGAGCCAAGGATCCAACAACCATGGCAAACTATTTGCAAGGGTGAAGCTACTAGAATTGGGAGGAGGGGGAGATGGGCCCAGATTACCCAACTCTTCCCAGGTCAAATGATGTCAAAGGTGGAGCCATATCCCCTGAAGTCTTTGAGTTCTCAGTGAGCGTATCAGGAGAACCATCTTCCTGGCATGTCCTCCAGGAACTGTACTTTGCTGCACATGGGTCTTCTCTGATGGGACACCGCTAGAAAGAATGTAGCAGCAAAACATTTGGCCCTTGGGAACAACATCCAAAAATTAATAATCACAGCATGCATGCGAGGAGGTAGCTTCACTGCACAAGGATCTTTTCCCATTTGAAAAGATCCAACGCTACTTTGGCTGCTTCACAGCTCCTCCCATTGGAGAGAGGATGCAGGGCAGTCAAAGCGGCTGCCTCCCTTATCCCAATGTTATCTCTGATCTGTGGCTGGAAATAACAAGGAGATTCCACTCTATGCCGCTTGCTTCCGCACAGATCACAGATAAGCAGGTTCTTCTCTCTGCCTTTTTACACAGCTTCCTGTAGCCTCCAAGCTAAGAGGAGTAGAATCCATGAAGGAAACTCACGCATCTGTAGCTTGAATGAACCATCTCTGCAGGCTGGATTTGATCGACATTTAGCAACAGTCTTGTTTTGCCACAACTTCTGCTTTGTGCCCCAGCTACAACATGCCAGGATGGTGTGGGCAGAGTGTTAATATGGAGCTTGAGGAACCTGGTTCGAATCTCCGCAAGATGACTTTGAGCCATTCACTTACCGTCAGCCTAAACCATGACATGAGGCTGTTTTAAAGTCAACACCAAAGCCTTGTTTTTTCGTTTCACAACAGTGTCGGACAGATACCTTATTGTTATTCAACAAATGCTCCAAAGAGCATTTTAAAAATTCATTCTGCCCTCATCCAGTCCACCCAGTTTAGAGCATGAAAACTGTCACAAGAACAAGAATTTTGGCAGGCAGGACCGCAAAACAACTCCTGCTCTTTGTGATGCAACTCCCCACTGAGACCCTCAAAACTTTTTCTCATTTGGAGTATCTTCAGACCTCTACTCTGTGTAAGATAGCTGTGGGCATGTTTTTCCTGTAAATATTTCAGGAGCTGAAGAAATCAAATTTCCCTGTCCAGAGTTGCCAGCAGACTGCCAAGTCCTGTACTATTTGTGGAGATCTCTGTTCTTTTACCTATAGGCCAAAAATGTGGCCCATGAATATTTAAATAAATAAATAAGAAATGAGTGTTCCAGAAGCTCTTCTCCAAAATAAGAACAAATGAAAACCCATCAAACAGCAAGTTTCTAACTTGCTGTACATCCCTTCCTCCAGTGACCACTTAGGAGGCTTATGACAGCAGCTGAACTCAAATCAAAGCCGTTATACACCACAGCAATTCACCAATTCAAATAGGGTTTTATCAATTTCTCTTCAATCTCCTTTCCCCAGCAGATATACTCAAAGGAATTTGCCATTTTACTTCTTAAACTTGACTATATCTGAATGCAGAAACTTGAAACACGACCATTTCCAGGACCATGGAAAACCTGGGTTTCACTGTGCAGGAAAAAGGGAACTCCTGCCAACGCTTGGAAATTCAAGCACAAATAGTGTGCAGGTCCACATTTAGTTCCAGGAGATTCAGACTGGGTAAATTCCAGTCAGAAATGAATTGAAATCAATGGCTTATATCGCTCTAATCCCTGCATTATTTTTTTTCAGGCTTATGCTTGCAAAAAAGAACAAGTAGTTTGGTATGCAACTAAGAATCAAGGACTAAGATATGAATGAACCTGAAAATCAACTCATCAAAATATGACACTTAAGAACAGCCACAATCCACCTAGCATTTCAGTGAAAATAATTCTGGATCAGTAAATAATTTCTACTATGTTGTTTTGAGAAACTATCTAGCAGTTTTCCATTTTTCTGAATTAGATTTCTTTGCTCTTATTCCTTTGCCTGAAAACCAGTCATGAGGTTCCATTTATATTGCCAGAAGTTTAAAAGGAGTTAATATAATGCAGTCCTTTCCTTACTATATGAACTCCTATCTGTTGCAAAAATCTTGCTGTATGTTTTCCCAGGTGCTACTATCTTGGAAACAAGACACAAGGGGACCCAGAAATGTGTTTCAAGGCTTAACATAGATGCCTACAATTAGTTAATAAAAATAGGATCTTTGGTGATTGCAAACTTTTCTAAAACCAGTTGTAATCTAAAAACTGCACGTATTTAAGTCCCACCATGCTCCAGAAATGCTCCCAGAAGCAATGTGTGTTCACATCAGAGTAAAACTAAACCCATGGGACATCTGTACTCATGTATTTGTTTTTCGGCGCCAGGCTAAGACCTTTTTATTTAAAACTTATTTTAATTGTTAATTTATTATGTAGGCTTTTTAACCAAAAAAATATTTTTTTTAAGCTGAGATGCACCAGGTTTCATATTTTTATTGTATAATTTTTATGTGCATTTGTTTGTTTTTGTTGTGAGCCACCCTGAGGCTTTGTTGCGATGGGGGCGGCATAGAAATGTTTTAAATAAATAAATATAGGATCTACAAGCACATAGGTTCACAAGGCACTTCACAGGCTGAAAACCTTGATTTTCTCATTTTATTAAAGCATACCTTTATTAAAGGATAGGTCAGGGGTATGCGAGCAGAGCCAACACTATAATAAACATGAATAGTATACAAGTGTGCACAAGCATTAGCACTAATGACATTGTGCTCATGTAAACCAATGGCTGCACTACAACGCTAGTGCTTGTCAGAGCAATGGGGAAAAGAGATTTGCATCCAAATTCCGCTGCCCCAGCCAAATTTCACAAGCAAATCTCCATGTTTATCCATTCTGGCAGGTGCTGGTTTCACTGCATGTCTGCTTATGCTAGTACAGTATCATCAACATTAGTACCAAGGCACAGTTAGGTACAATTCTGTAAGACCCAAAACAAAGCAAAGTGTTCCAGGGCCATCTTAACGCATGGGCCTGATGGGCACTTGCCCGTGGGCCCCATACTAATCTGTGTATGTAAACGCTTGGAAAATTGGAAAACTTCCAAAATTAACAGTAGTTGTGGTTGTCGTAGGGGCCCCAGTACATTGCTTTGCCCAGGGCCCATAATGCTGTTAAGACGGCCCTGGAGTGTTCACATGACAGTACAATGAACACCATCCTGTCCTCCATGTGATAGGTACTGTGACATTCCTTCTTCCCTGACCACCCATCTGTTCAAAGCTATACCACTTGTCACCCTCCATTCCCTTTCATGTGACACCCAACTTTACCTAAAGTTTGAACTTTGTGACAAGCTGAGGAAGACTTGCTGGTTTTGATAAGATATCCGGTCTTGTAATTGGCCAGAGCACATTGGGATGGAAATAGCTCTTCTTTTTTCAGCCCATAGTCTTGAACATTGTGCAGGGTGTGCTGAGCTACATCTTGGATAATGTTAAACCCTTCACAAGTAGTGCGTGGGCAGGCAAGATTACCTCTGCACATGTCAAAGTGGATAGGAAAATAACCTTGTTCATGTGAAATACACTGTTGTTCGTTGAGCTATTCATTGTTAAATTTAGTTTCTCTCAGTGTTTCATTTTTCCAGTCATAACTTTGACCATGCAATTCTCTTCAAATTTTGACAATTTCTCCAGTCTTAAAATTCAATTCATGCCAAACTTTTGAGTTTTTTCAAACTTTCACATTAAAATTGTACATATTTTGTACATATTTCTCCCAATACTTGCATTTTTGCTGGCATATTGCCCACTTTTGGCAAGCAATTCTCCTAAGTGAATAAACTTTTAAAACATTAAGTAGCTTAAACATACATACATGTATAGAAGAACCTCATTGTAAAATTCAGAGAAGTGTGAATTTTGTGAGGTAACTAAGGTTTAATTCACTTAGGGCACAATCATATGTGTGTTTCCAATGGCTGGCTAGCAGAGGATGCTGGGAGTTGTAGGACATTTTTTTTATCTCACATGCATAGGTTTAAGACTTTAAAATCAGGTGAGTTCACACTGAATGCAAACTGAAGAAGTTACTTCCGTGGAACTCAGTGTGGCATTCGTACTTGCCTACTTCAATCACTACACATTTTAGGGGAGCAGTATGTAACTTCCTATCTCATGAAGGACTGATCCACCCTCTGTGTAAGAGCATGTGTTTTTCTGTAGATATTTTAAAGTACTGTCCACTATAACAGCAGTTCCAGTGAGTGGCAAAGGAGGCCATTTTTTTAAAAAATGGCAGCAGCAATTTTAAATTTCCCAGGGCCACAAAACTCATCAGAACAGGGCTTTCTGGGACAAGCAAAATGGTGGCTGTACTAATTTAGGACTATCTGCATGGTCTATTAAAAACACGCCAATAGTCCTAAATTAAAAAATGAATAAAAATAAATAATTATTTTCCTTACAAAAGATGTTTTGCTTTATCCCCCAGATACAACCAAAACCATCGTATTTTGGTTTAAAAATATTTTGATAAAAAAAATCAAAATCCATCTTGAGATGGATGCAATAGCTGAGAAACATGCTTCTTTATTAATTTAGTACATTTTAACAGCCAATAAATAACCTTTTCCCCTCCACACATACACACACAAGCGAAGGTGGCAATGGCACTGTCTGTTGTTCGTGAGCACAATCCCTATCATGTGAAGATGCTGCCTTCCCCCATCAAAAGCGATCCAGTACAGTGAGGGAAGTGTTACCAGCAGTCCATAAGTGTCAAAAAGTGCTTCAATCACTTTCTTAGTGGTGTCAAGAGGAATTTAACTTTTGCAAAAAATCTAAATAGTGGGAGGATTAGATTTCATATAAGAGCCTCATTTTGCCTTTCACTGACCCCTCAAGTTCCTCTCACTTACTACTTCTCTTTCTTTCCATCTCTCTGATGTAAGACAAATGCACAGATGGGTCTCGTAACTCTCACCCAAGGGTGACTCGGTGAGTGTCTGGCCATCAGAAATGAGAAACAAAGCCGAATGCTTCTAACTTACCAGTGCTCAAGAGTCACATCTCAAACAGAGTTCTGGTGGGTGCCCCAAACCAACCTTATAGAGATGTTATTAATCAAACTCAAGATTCCATATTGCAACCACAGGGAAGCCAAAGATTAGGAAAATTCTTTGGGGTGTACTAATGAATACGTTAACGAACTGATGAAAGTTTCAGAGCATTTTACCAGTGGAAAATTCCTACCCTGGAATGCAAACTCAAATACTCTTGCATAATAGCAGTCATGGGAAAAAAACAAGTCAGACTCGGAACATCACTTGCCACAGACAGGCATTTCAGAGTTTTTGGTAAACAGATATTGGGATAGTATAACAATATTGCTTTGTCCAGTCTGTTATCACAATGCGTGTAGACTTCAACCTTCACATTTTCTCATTCCCAAATAATCACTTCTCTTCTTCAGGCTTGCATTTGTGAATGATAAAAAGATGGGAGGGGAAAATATATGTTTAATTATACAATATTTGGCCTTTCACAGACATGCAGTCAAAAACTACACTCACCAGATTATCCAAAAGTAAACAAACATGCAATAGAAGACCCCAGGTTTTCCAAACATATTCACTGCGCTATTCCTCTCTTTTCACTTAATTACTGCCTCAAAATTTACCATGAAGACTTTGGCTTAATATTTGAATGCTCAAGCAAGGTCTCGTTCTCATTCTTCTTCTCTGCCTGTAGTTTTCTCCATGGTTGAAATTTAGAGCATCACAAGATCACGGTATCAACTACACCTTAAAGCAAAGTTAGTCCTCTAAATTTATTTCCCTCATGGTTGGATCTTTAGACAGCAGCCAATAACAAATGCAAGAAGTCTTACTTTAGTTGTCTATCCAACAAATACGTGATAGCATATACACACAGGAAAACCTATCTGAAGTTTCATGTTACAGCCATAGGCTTATCATACAAAATTGTTGTACCATAGGAAGTGTCACAGATGCTTAAAAGTACAGACCAGTCAGAAAGTAGATAAGAACTTTACTGAATCTCTTAAATAAGTTAGAAGAAACTCTGTAAGTAGGCAAATTATATAGGTTAAATAAAACCATTAGAAGCATGCACTTCCTGGTTTCCTAGAATGCAGGACTTGCACTTTCACTATGTACCTCAGTCTTATTACTATGAAATGCTGTCATTTTGTGGATATAAACTATTTCCCCACTTAAACCCATTACACTGTCAGAAGGAAACATATATCAAAACTGAATGTATTCCTGAAATGGACTGGTACAGATTGGGGTAGTGCTGCAATGAAGCTTTGCAGAATCTTCCCCTCTAGCATTTGCAGACTTCCTCTCAGGTGTGGCCCAGTCAGAGAAATAGAGAGGAGCTGAGAGGAAATCCACAAACGCTTGTGGAACAGAAGCGATGCAACTGGAAACCTTCTTCTACGATGTGCAGCCGCACAAAGTGACACAGAGCAGGGAAGCCGCTTGCACTGGTTGTGCAGGCCTTGATTCCGGGTAAGCACTGTGTGGATGCTGGGACTCAGACTCACAACCATGACAAAGTGGACCTGGGAAGCTGAGCCCAGGGACTCCACAGTCTGGGGCTCTATAACAGAACAGCCTTCCCTAGTGCAGTGCCCTCCAGATGTTTCGGGATCCAATTCGTTCCTTCCCACTGGCCACCTCAGCTGCATCCTGATGGTAGTTGTAGTCCTGCATATCTGAAGGGTATGAGGATGGGGAAGGCTGTTTTAATCTGTAACTTTTACTGAGAAGAAAAATCACGCAAATATTATTTTTCGGTACTTATTTATTTTATAACAGTATTGATGAAAGGTCTTTCAAAAGGTCCCACAAGTGCCCACAACTTTCAAAACCAGCACTCATATCAAAATGCGATAGATTGAATTGAGAACATACCCATGCCTCTCCTCCAGAACTAGTTCACTTCCTCGTGCTGTGGGTCTCCTCCTCCGGCCCACCCAGAGATCACTGTCCTGGCCCCGGGGACACTGCCTGCCTCCTTGCCTGGACTTACGGAAGAGGCTCAGCTCTTGAGGATGATTTGTCATCAGAATGTTGATGACCCCCAGCTCTGCCTTTCACTTTCCCTGAACACAGGTGCCGCAGTGCATGTTCTGAACTGCCTAGCTTCCATAATGGAGTGGATAAGGGCTAATGTCCCTCTTGCCTTTCCTGGTTGGGGTTACTCTCCCCCTAAAGGACAAAGTTTGCAGCTTGAGGGAGCTCTTGGACCCTGAATTATCCCTGGAATTCCAGGTGGATTCAGTGGCTAGGAGCACCTTCTATCAGCTAAAGCTGATATATCAGCTGTGGCCATATCTGGGCAGGATCTGGCAACAGTTTTCCATGCACTTGGCTGGACTATTGCAATGCGCTTTACATGGGGCTTCTGGAAACAGTCCGGAAACGTCAATTGGTCCAGAATAGGGCAGTGAGACTGCTAGTGAGATCATAGAAAGCCAGTCCTCTACCCTCTCCATTGGCTTCCAATTGAAATCCAGGCCCAGTTCAAGGTGCTAACACTAGTGCTTAAAGCCCTAAATGGGCCAGGGTATCTAAAGAAGTGCCTCTTCCTGTAGGAACCCTTCTGAAGCCCTTCTGAGGAAGCCTGCTCCTCAGGAAATAAGGGGGGTGGCAGCAAGGAGGAGGCCCTTCTTGGGAGTGGCACCCCAGCTTTGGAATGGCCTCCCCAGAGAGGTTCACCTGGTGCCCTCTTTATACTCTTTTTGGTGCCAGGTGAAAACTTCTGTATTTTAATTGTTAACTTGTTTATATTGGCATTTTAACAATGGAGTATGCCTTTTATGAAATTACTAGTTCTGTTAGGCAGGGGCATTTTATTAGTATATTATTTTATTGTTTTAAGCTTTATATCGTATTACATGGTTTTATTGTTGTAGCCCAACCAGGGAGCCATATGGCTGATGGGACAGGTTAGAAATCTAATTAATTAATTAATTAATTAATTAATTAAACTCCCATTAGTTGTCACACTCCCCCCTTTAGAATTATAACACAAGTTCCTCCTCTTCCTCAGCCTTGTTCTAGGGACTCTGGCAACTGTGTGCACATCAACTTTTCTGCAGCCTTGCCTTTCAATTCCCTTGCACTTTCCCTCTTCTACTTCCCAGCTCCCCCTAATAGCGACAACATACAAGAAAAATGACAAGACTACACATACCAAAGAGGCACCATTACCGTATTTGCATGCTCCAAAGGACTGACTAATGAAAAGGGGACTGTGATTGGAACTAGGACGAGGCTGAGATGCAGAGGCAAGATGGGTTCCTTTGCAAAGGCATATGGGATTCAGACTGGAGCTGGCTTGAGGACTGAGAGGGAATGAGGAGAACAAGCCACTGCAGACCCAAACATCTGTCGGGCATCTGCAGGTTGTTCTGTGAGCAACCATCGTGCCATGGCTTATTTGCAAGTAGGCTTTAGTGCTTTGTGTGAACCGAGCCATCATAGGGTGACTTCCTATGCTCCAATTGTATTGTTAACCCCCCTGTATAGTATGCATGTGTCCATTTGCTTTGCATTTCATTTCATTTCATTTATTTCCCTGTTATGTCTATTTTTCATGCAATATGCATGAAATATATGCAAAATATTTGGCATATAACCTTTGGCTTATAAAATAACACATGTTCATAAATTTAAGTCTCATAGGACTGTAGCCCCTGAATGTGTATTCCTTGAAATAGCCCTTCATTGATACTGTACTTTAAAATAAAATGGACAGGACAGAAAAGCACAGCACAGGATTAAAACTAGGCTACTATTGCTTGCCTTTAATTGTATGCATAAAAAGGAAACATTCCCTTTTCTGAAAATATCTCTTTGCAGTACTGTTACTTGATTATCCCATTGCACTGTTATCTCCTTACCTGTCCCAGCCAAACCTGCATTTCATTTTCCTATCAGTTAGAGAGTGTAATTCCTTCCTAATGATAAGCTAAGTGGCTATAAAATTCCCAGCCATTTATGAAAGTTGTGAAAAGCTGCTCTTTTTCAGCCAATTTGCCCCAAATAATGGACCAATTTGCATGAGCAAACACAGTCGTATAAGCCTTTCTGGCACTTGCTCAGCACTATTTTCCTAAGGATCTCCCAAGAGTGGCTTGTCATATCATCCAACCTGGGTTTGTGGCTTGTTTGAGGGGAAGCTCCCCTCAAAGAATCCTACAACAAACCATGGGCTCTTTGAGGTTTGTTTCCTGAGCAACCAAGCCAAGGGACCTGGATGCAGACTATATGACACACTAATAAAGGGCGGGTCTGTAAGGAAATGGTGCCTAGCAGATTTATGTTGCAGTGGTTCATTTGTTCATGTCAACTGTCCATTATTTGTGACATATACTGGTGGAAAAGGAGGAGCCCTTAAATGGCATTCATAAAACCTATTCTGACAACAACTACTTGAATAATTTCCCATAATAACTACCATGAGCTGCACAGAATTTTCTGCATAATAGAAAGGAGATATATAGTCGCTTGATGAGCTGGTCAGATCATGTGGCTCCAACTGCCTGCTGGGCAAGAGTGAGAGAAAGACTTTCTTTCCAACAAGTGAACAGATCTCACCCCTAACCTTTCTCCCAACTCAAAACAATGGAGGAAGGTAATGAGCTTCTTAGGAGTAATTTCGACCTTAAAGCCAAATGGAAATAGATTCTGCAAGTGCCTTAATTTGTGAAGGGCGTGTGCATTTCAGTTCTGTGCAGTAAACATGCAAGAGAGGAGCCCTTTGTTCTTTTTTCCATCTCAGCTTCTGTGCTGATTGCAGTGAAACCAGCCATTTAAACAAACACGTGCCATTCATAACTGCAACCACACCTGAGTGTTTGGCTTTGGCCATTCAGATTCTGGTACATTTTAAAATGAATTTAGAAACTAAAGTGAAAACTGGCCTAATTCAGACCAATCGTGTTTAAAAGAGCATTTTAAAAAAGTTTGCACATTTGTACCCACAGTTGCCTTGAGCCAAACCATGCCCCCCACACACACATACCTGCATTAATAAGAAAGGTATTGCTTTGCTAATCCTGTCTCCCATCGTCCACTTCTTTGACACCAAGTCTAAGTAGCTGGAAGAACAACCGTGCCCACTAGCAGCCAGGGGCAGCCCTTTCCCACCCTTCTTCCTTTCCTGTGACTAGAGCCAGCCCTGTCATCATGCAAAGTAAGGCTTTGCCTCAGGCCACAGAGACTAGAAGAGCAGACTGACAGAGCCCTGGGTATCACATGCCTCGCCCCTTGCAGTTAGTCCACTGCCTTTCTGCAGAATGAATAATTCTATCCTATCACCAGTGCTAAAGTAAGATTTGGTTGAGATCCGTGCACTGAAGAGCAGGTTGCCACCTTGTCCTTTACCTCTTGCAGTAAAATGTCATGTCCTGGGTCTGTCTCGGCCACAAAGGAGGTTTTGCTCCTTTAGAGGGGGGCAGGTGGTGGCAGTGGGGGAGCACAGCAGGTGTTTAATCCGAAGCGTTTACCAAGGCTCTTTCTATTTTGCTTTCAGGAATAAGAGCACATCCCTTATATGTGCTTCTTCCTCTGGGATTTTTCTTCCTCTGCTTCTTTATATGTTCTTTCACACAATCACAATGTGGCACTGCAGCAAATCCCAAAAATACATGTTTGATTTAGCAATATTTACCATGACAGCTAAATACTAGTTCATTATCCTCATGCTTAAAAAAAGTATGAAAAGCCTTGGAAAGCACAGGAGAGGCCTGGAAAGACAATGTTGTCTTGTGAAGTCCCTTCAAGCTACCATGAGTGGGGAATCACAAGCGTACAATAAACAGCTTAGGCAGAGAAGCCCATACTTGGCACGCAGAAGGTCCCAGCCTTCATCCCCAGCATTTCCAAGAAGAAGCAGGGAAAATCCTGCTTGAAACTCTGGAGAGGCTCCACCATCAGTATCACCAGGACTGGGCTGGATGGAGCAAAGGCCTGATTCAGTTTAATGCAGCTTCCAATGTCCATGCCTTGCTCTGGTGCATGGCTTTTGTAGTCCTGCCACAGCGGCTGTTGGCCAGCTCCCTGCACCAAAGGAGCACCCTAAGCAAAAGACTGAAATAGGTCTACCGAAGAAGGGGAGATGCATAGATTTCTGATCCTCTTCCTTTCCAGTTAGATTCCAAGCAAAGGCAAATGGGTTTCCTGGATTGTGCAGGTTTAAGCCACATGTACAGGTGAAAAAATGTGATTGTGAATGATATGCTGACAGTTTTGAGTCTGTACTTGTATTCATCCTAAAAAGTGCTATTACATCTGTTATGCATTTTTACTTGAATTTCTGGAAATATTTGAGTGGTTGAACAGTTATACTTTACCTACATTTCCATATGTTAGAAAGAACTATAGTAGAAAAGTAGGAATGCTCAGATGACCTCCTAGGCCAAGCATTAAAGGGAAGGGCAGTGGGGGGCGGAGGTACTAGGAATGTATCAGAGAACAACACCTGGCTTTGTTGTTTCTTGATGTATATGAATCGTAACCAAGAACACCAATCATTACATGTGACAGTCTCTGTTAAGCTTTGCAACTGTCAGAGCAGCTCAGGTAGAAGATGGCTGAGCTGCTGAGCTTATTTTTCCTAATTATCACTAGTGGGCCAAAGGAAAACATATTACAAACACTTATGGCTCTTGTTTTGCTCCTGGGGCCAAAACAAAGGGCCAAATTACACCTGTCATTAACGGTGTCTTTGCCCTCGATATGAATTTAAAAGAAAAAATAGATATTGAATGTAAAGAAATAAAGCATCTAACATTTTTAAGGTGCAAATGACATCATTAAGTGGTGCAAGCACTGGCAAGAGCAGTTGCTCACAGCACTCAGGCCTGGGACCATCCCACGAAGCCGACTGGGAGCAAGTTTAGGACAGATAAACGCAAGTACTTCTTCGCACAGCGTAAAGTTAAACCATGGAGTTTGCTGCTGCAGGAAGTGTGTGGCTTTGAACAGATTCATGAGGAAGGGGGCTATCATTGGCTACTAGCCTTGCTGACTATGCACTGCCTCAGTTGCTCATGCACCGGGTGCTGAGGAACTGGGCAAGAGGAGGTCTTGCAGCCACCCTGCTTGCGGGATCCAGTGGGGAGCTGGTTTGCCACCTTGTGCACAGAGCACTGGACTAGGTGGCCTTTGGTCTGGTCCAGCATGGCTTTTCTTATGTTTTTATATCCCAGTCATGGTCTGTGCTGCTCCGGGGTGCTGGGTTCCTTCAGCGTGCCTTCCTTCCACAGCCCTTTCTCCCATAAAGCAGAAGCCCCAGATGGGGTGTGTTCCCACTGCTCCCAGGAGGGCCTGTCCCTGCATGTTGCTGTCCTGCAGGGGCACTTGTGGCAGTGAGATGACAGCAGGTGGGCCTCTTTGAGGCAGCAGCCTCTCCACATGATTCTGCCTCTTACTTTTGTCAGTTTTATGGAGAGCCATGCAGCTGGCAGAAGTGGTGGTGGCCTCTTGCAAGAAACTTCCAGTCACACTGTGGTACCAGCAGGGGATGGATGTGAATGATGGGGGTAAAGGAAGCAGGTGAATTGGGACAGGAATAGACTCAATGCAGTAGTGTTCAAGCAGAGAAAGAGCTTGAGCCAAGGCTGCTTTCAGTCCAGAACATACGTAGACCACTTCTTTGAATGGCACAATCCTGAAGTCAAATCAGAGAGAGCCTCACACACTCTGAGCAAAAAAAGGAACCTTGATGAGAAATAGTGTGTCATAGTGATGGATAAAGCTGCCTGACGTGAAGGGCAAACCAGAGAAGTGGTTTAACTTGGAGTCCTGTGCTGAGCAAGGAGTTGGACCCAATGGTCCCTTCCAGCTCTACTATTCTATGATTCTATGAATCAGTTCTCCCATTCTTTCATTGGTCCACCTGATGCCCACACACTGATGGGCAGTGGCTCTCCAGGGTCTCAGAGATGAATGGCCAGTGTGGAGTAGTGTGTAGCGTATTAGACTGGGGACTGGGAGAGGCAGGCACTAGTCCCTTCTGTAATAACAAGAAAAAACTGCTGTATTTAGCCTGAGTGTGTGGTGATACCACGGAGTAGCTCAGAAGCAGGTAAGGGCAGCACACACTGCTTCTGGCCTGAGGAGGGAGAGGCCACAGGTGGAGGGAGCTCAGTGGGAAAGCTTGGTTTGAATTAAACTTAGAAGGCAGAGTGTGAGCCTCTTTGAAGGCAGAGTGTGAGAAGGGTGCAGCCCACCAACTTTGAAACACCTTGTAGGCCAACAGGGAGAGGCTGGCAGTTGTAGTCTAACACATCTAGGGGACACCCAGCTAAGTGAAGGAGCTAAGAAAATAGACCACAAGACCCCCAAAAAGAGACTGAGGACCAGACACTTCATTTCTAATTCTTTCACAACAACTGGCCACCCCACCCTACCCCAATTTTCTTCCTGCTGCTTGGACAGCAATGGCTACAATGTGCTTCTTCTGCTCAAGCTGCCCCAAAACTGGCTGCACTGCAGATGGTAGAAGGCAGGTGGGCTGAAGTGTGGGCCAAGTCATCTCAAGCAGGGGCCAGGCTGGACTGGAAGAAGATCCAGTGTAACATAGTGGTTAGAGCTGACTGAATCTTGAGAGGTGGCAACTTTGGGCCAGTCACTAACTCTCAACTCTCAGTTCCTCACAAGATTGTCATGCAGGTAAAACGTGAGCTGCCTTCAATTCCTTGCAGAAATAAAAACAGAGGGATATAAAGCTAAGAATAAAATTAAATTAAATTGAAAACTCACTGAAAGGTCCCCTCCTGCAACTTTCAATTTGTAAACAGGATGCTGAAATGTGTGTTTGTGTGTGTGCGAACATGTATGAGCATGCTCCACTCCATTTTATTTCCACAGCATCTTCCCAGAGCATCACCTATGGTTGCTTAGTGTTGCCAGATGTGAAGAGACAATAGCACATTCCTAACAACTGAATTTATTGTCATCATCATGACCATCACCATCAACATTATTAAATTACATTTATACCCCACTTTTAATCTTCTTTCAGGGATCTCAAGGCACTTACAAGATTTTCCTCTTTTCCATTTTATCCTCACAGCAACAATCCTGTGAGGTGGATTAGGCTGAGTTCTGTGACTGGTCCAAAGTCACCCAGTGCATTTTATGGCTGAGTGGGGACTAGAACCCAGATCTTTTCAGTCCCTGTCCCGCATTTAAAACGCTGCACCACATTGGTTCTCTTAGAGCCCCATTCAATGTAGGGAGCTCTTTGTGGCTATAAAAATGCATTCTAAAATTATTCCTGGCTGTGAAGGCATCTGCCTAAGTGACTAATGAGATGAGGAAATGATCATACAGCAAGACACGGACACGATCGCAAATAACTGGTGCCATACAACAAGCTGTGTGAAAGACTGATCCATCATTCACATTTTCTTAAACAACATGCATATTTGATGCAGAGAAGGGAAAATATGCCATTCATTTCTGTTTACTCCAAGCAAAGTCAGTTTAAAGGGGAAAGCTAAGAACATGCTTAGGATTTTCCCACTGAAATAAATGCCTAAATTTGGACCATTGTTTTTAAAAAAGAAGGTAAGATGCGCTTGGATGTTTTCCATGAATAGAACTGGAACTCAGAGCAGTTTCTTAAAATGTCCCTCTACCAAGTATCCCCCAATTTCCTTTATTTTGACTGTTGGAAGTATGGGAATCATTAATTTAGTAAGGGAATAGATATTTATTTTGATAATGAGAACATTCACTATTATGCTAGACAAGAGGAAAGTCATGGACCAGCAGGGGAAAGTCCTTTGTCTCACCCCTCACCCCCTTTCTTTTTCCCACCCTTTCATTAGTTCAATAAAGCTGGTTATTCTGTAACTGCTGACAAGAACACCGGATTGTTCACCAAGAGCATTCATTTAAAATTAAATTTCAGTGTTATAAATATACATTTCTACAGAGATGAGAGGTCTGTCCCCCTTGTGAACATCTTAGCTACAAGAAGATGTGTGCATACAATGTGTGCATACACTGTCGGCACAAATGTAATCCCTAGTCCCATAATATTCAAAGTTACCCTCAGATATCTACCTGAGGGAAGTTTTAACCAATATGGCCTCAGAAAATAAGAAACAAGTGAAAAGAGGGCGTTCCAAATCCCCAGAAACAGATTTGAATAGGGATGGAAATTTGAGCCTTCCCGCTAGGATGGGTTGGCTGTGTTAAGGAGCTAGGCTGTGGAAAATGTGTGAGCCCTGTTTCCAAACTTCTCCACTCACAGGGTCTCTCGAGCTGCATTCATTTGCACCATATTGATTTTTGTTGGTGTGTGAGAAGGAGGTTAACTATTTGTGGTCCATTGTGGTTTCAATTCCCCATTTTTAAGGAAAAATGGGGAAATATATTTTTGGACTATTCCAGTTGTCATGAGTGAGGTGTCAAGTTGTTGGGGACTATGCCAGTACCAAACCTCAGCTCTCTAAGCTGAGATGGCCAAGTATCTCACTATTTGTGTCGTCCAATGAATAACTGTCTGAACTCCTATACATCTCTACTCAAAAACAAATCCCAATATATTAAATGGGGCTTACTTCCAGGTAAGTGTGCCCAATGTACCTATAGCTCTGCTTTATACTTTCAGGAAATTACCTTGGGCAATGATCTTGAATGAAGACTGAAGCTTTGTTTGCCTGGTGTGAGAAAGATTATTGCTTCTTTGAACATCATCAAAATTGTAAAAAGCCCCATAATATTTCAGTTTCTAGCCTCAAGCCCAGAAGTAAGTAAAATAAGATTGGGTTTCCTCCAGGTAAGTACTTCCAGATACTTTATCTGCTATCTCATTACGACGATATTCTATTTGTTACTGTACAGTGAAACACAATCCTTGCATTATATTCCACATGAAAAGCAGTTTCTGCAGCATCTTTGTCATCGTTTCACCAATACTGCTTTGAAGCCGTTTTGGATTCTGAATTCAGTGAATAACAGCGAAGGCTTAAGTGCACAACGCCGTATTATTTACTCAGATGGGGTTAATTGCAGAATAAAAGAAAGGCTCCTTTCAGGTTACCTTTGTAAAATCTCTCTCGTGCTGGATACGGAAGACAGGGAAGTCGATGATAAATATCAAACTTGCTAATCAGGAGTGAGGCCACCCTTATTTAAAATCTTGAACTTAATCCAGAATCAGGAAATGTGGCCACTTGTATTACTGTTGCTGAAAGGAGAAAATGACCTTTTTATTGTAGCTTAACTTCAGCATTGTATTTGTGAGCCATCAGTAGGCTGGAGGGGGAGAGCAGAGAAAAAATGCACAAGGATCATCTAGAGTTTCCTTTTTTTACAAGAAAACTGTGACAGAAATGCTGATACTTACAAAAAGAATGGATTCGACAGGTGTGTTTGGCAGGGGCTGAATCCCCAACAAATATACTTTTTACTTTAAGCTAATTACAAACCTGTATGCCTTCCTCCACCCGCTGTAGCCCGTACCCACACGCAGAGACTCAGCGCCTGAGATTGCACGTCAGGATAAGCCCCAGGGTTCTGAGCCAGGCTTGCTTCAAAGCCGCTTGTCATGTTGTCAATAACAGTAGCTCTGCCGGAACAGGCAAAGGTAGGGCTGAATGCTGATCACATGGTTTACACAAATGCCCCCCACAGGTGGTCGCCTGTGAAACACCCAAACAAAGGAAATGCATGACCCAAAAGGGGATCAAAAGAGGACTCACATTCATATAATATCTGCACATCTATTTTAATATGTAGATACACATTTAGACAGAAGGCAGTCCAGATTGAGAAAGAATATTGAAAAAATATTATATTATTACTGCTACTACCACTCCCACTAGCACTATATCATCATCATCATCATCATCATCATCATCATCATCATCATCATCATCCCACCTTTCTATCAAGAAAATGGCACCCAAGGAGGCTTGAGTATAATATTAAAGAATAATAAAGATAGCACCTTGCACCAAAAGAGCAACAGATAATGAAAGTTAAGGCAGTAACTATCAACTCTGATAAAACAGTTGCAGCTCCATAAACTGTGTGTCTCTTTTGGCAAAGTCAAGCTGTATACATTTTGTGGATGAACTGCAGACACTCATTTTATTCTAAAAAGGCATTTATAAGATGGCAAATTCCTTTGACAGTCCTCCAGATTCTTGTTACTATAACTACAGTACAATCAAGTGCTAACATATCAGGCCGTGGAATGTCTAAGGAATACCACAGCCCAACTGTTTTCTGTTACACCGTCCGGATTGCTAAATCTCTGTTGTGTATGGGAATTTTGTCTCGATTCACTAAACATCAGAACTTGCCCTATCAATCCCTAAATGTGAACAAAGTTTCTGGGCAAAGCTTGCCTATCCCCAAGCATATGATCAAGTCTGATAATGTGCTAGAAAAGTACTTTTAAAATGCACATTTCCAAAAGAATAAGCATCTTCCTGCTGTAGTCAGTGGGAAAGGAGATGCACTTAGGGGCAAACTGTTTTGAAAATGTGCGCCTACATGAGGCCTTTTCTTGATTGAACAACAATCACAACAACAAAGCTCACATTTAGAACTGAGAATGAGATGAACTGAGCTCATAGGTAAAACTTGGAGAACCTCAAGAAGCCTCTCTGATTCTCAGTGCGAATCAGGGAACCTCACTATTCTCCTGTCTCTACTGTTGTGTTGACCTGCAGAAGAAAAACTTTCATCTGTTTAACTTCTTGACATTTTACTAGGGTGGTTAGTGCAAAATGATTAACTGCTGGCCTGTGAGCAACTGCCAACCACTGCTTTTGGAAAAAAAAAGTGCACTAAAGTGCTATGGGAACGCAATGCAGACAATTTCAAGTTGTTGTATCTCCACAGCAACCAGAGTTATGCTCAGTCTAGCTGAAACTCTAGAAAATAGTACTCTTGTTACTGGTATAGAAGCAGGCAGCAATTACTGTGAACAGATTAACAGAACCCGGCCCTGCAGCAAAACGAGAAAGGGCTGGGACATAACAGTAGAGTACCCACCTTGCATGCAAAATGTCCCATGTTAAATCTCTGACATCTCTAAGTAGGGCTTGAAAAAAATCATACCCGCATCTCTGGAAAGATCTTGCCAGCCATTGTTGACATCAGTGTTGTGACAAAGCTCCATGGAATCTCTCCCTCTAGCATTCATAGACTTCCCCTCATCTGCAGCCCAGTCTTAGAAAGTGAGCCAAGCTGAGAGGACGTCTAAAGGTTACATCAGCACATGAGAAAGCCATGCTGGCTCAGACCATAGGTCCACCTCGTCCCGCAATCCATACACATAGTGCCAAACCAGCTCCTCATGGAACGGGTCCAAGACCTCCTCCTGCCCAAGCCCCTCAGCAACTGATGTATACAGGCATGCAGATCTTTGCCCCAGATACAGCCTGAAGTTATCCTCTAGGTCATCAGCATCTCCAGTGTTACACTTCTCTATTTGAACCTTTGTGTCTGTTTTGTCCCGGCTACCACCTTTTGGACCATCTTTGGGTCAAATTGTATGCAATGCTAAACTACAGTGGCCATCTTCATTCTTATTGGTGAGTCTCTATGTTTCAAAGACAATCAAAGAACATCTCTCTGTTTTAAGGTTCCCTTTATTTGAAGGGCTGTCCAATCCAAGTGTTGTCTAAAGAGAAAGAAGTATCATAAGGAGTGCAGAGCAGGACCCTGGAAATCGCCCATGCACAATTAGCTCACTTGGAGAGAAAACTGAGTACACCCCCAGGTCATCTGGTCACGATCCTTCCCACCGTGCATCTATACATATAAATTACAAATGTTGCATGTGTCCATGTCATCTTTGGTCTTCCTTTCTGAAACACCAAGTGGCTACTCTATGCTAACTATGTCACTTGGAAACATGACAGGGTTTATAAAAGTTCAAGAGTAGGCTTGGTGGAAGGATCAAGTTCCATTAGCACCACAACAGAAAGGGAATGGGTTCAAACTCTTCCCATGGCTATTAGCCTCAGGCAATAGCAGTGCATGTAGCTGAAGACCAGTCCGAAAATGGTTAAACCTCCCTTCCTTGTATGCTGTGAGCCTGAAGAAAATCATTCTCCCTGTGCCTACTATTTGAACAACAGCAGCAATGGCCCTGATGATGCTAAATACATCATTTGGAAGCACATGTGGGACTGGGCCGTGTGTCTTTGTGTAGCTGGGAGAAGGGAAGGAGAATGTAAGAAAGTCAGGTCTGTATCCTCTTGTCTGTTTACATTCACAATAGGAACATTCCTTTGTCCTTATTAGCTCCAATAGTTTAAAATGTCTAACAAGCCATGCCCGAAACAGTGAGCCAGGGTTCACAAGCCACAGGTTTGGCTACAAAAACTAAACAGAAAAGGACCAATGTAAGACTCTCAGAGTTACATGAAACATCAAGAAACTTTAAGCCTAAAATGCTATAAGGCTCATCCCCATCACAAAGTTGTTTTAAGCAAGGTCATTAGAGCCAGAGGTGCTCAAATCTGCTGTAATTCTCTGAATTTTGTCACAGAACTCATCTCACTTGCAAACTGCTTTAATTTTCATTTGAATAGGAAAAGAGTGTAGTTTCTCCCACTGAACAAAGCATAAAATGTTCATTTTTAAACATGGAGATTTTAAGGTGCACAGTTTTTTAAAAATATGGATTTAAAAACAATTACAAATTCAGGAATTTGCTAACATTTCCTGGAAAAAATATGCTCCCCCAAATTTGAGATTGCCAGGGGAATAAATTTTAATGCATTGAGAACTGGAAAAAAATTGTACATTCCTGCTTCTAGGTGGTGTCAGAAATCCTTAGGAAATGGAAGCACCATTTCAGTGCTTCTAAAGTCTTTGCTCCAGTCCTGCATAGTACTTCAATTTACAGCATATGGACTTAAAATATCATCTGCCTGCAGAAAACAAGGAGGCTCAACCTCTCTGTGTTGATGACTTTAATGCCAATAGGCATTTTAAAAACTACTCCCAAAAGGCGTGCCTCCTTTATTAAACCAAGAGCTTTCTAGAACTCATTCACAGGGCTGGCTCCAGGTTTTTGAGAGCTCTTGAGCAAGGCACCTTCACTCAGCCCCCTTCCTCAGTGCATCTGCCTCCTCAGCATCATGGGTGCCAGCTGCTCTTGCTCCTCCTCCCTTCCTCATTGCAAGTCTGCTCAGCAGGAAGACAGGCAGAGGCCAAGCCAGCAGGAGTGTCCAGGACTACTCCTTCTTGCCCCCCACGCCTCCCTGTCAGGGGCTGCTTAAACCTTATACTGCCTTTGACACCTTTGCGCCTTTTGCATTCACTATCTAAGATAAGCCACACAGTGCTGAGCATGATAGCATTGGTGGCAAACACACACCTTGAAGTTCCAGCTTGATTTTATGTGCTGTTGAATGTTTTGAAAGAAATATGCTACAGTAAAATTCACATTTTAGGACTTCTTTGAAAGCTCAAAACAATTTCTGTTTGCATTTTCAGGTTTGTTGGCATCTCTTGATTATTTTGACAGAGGCAGGCTTCAGATGTGAAATCTCATATTCTGTCGAAGGACAATTAACATTCGAGTGAAACTGAACAGCCACCTGAGTGGGATGGCATGACTTGGCGTCCTGCACCAGCAGGGGGCTGGACCCAATGGCTGTCTTGGTCCCTTCCAACCCTACTATTCTATGAATCTATGAATAATTATATACTGCCAGCTACTTACCACAATCAAATGCTGCAAGTTTAAAAACATAAACACCAATTACCTTTAACTATCAAATAGAGATTTCATAATGTTGCAATATTATTGCACTCTGCCTAGCCATACATGCTATTTCGTATGATCTTCCTTTGAAATGTGCAGCTACAGGGGCATGTTAAAACTGTTCTATTACACACCCTCACTTCATAGTGGGTTATAGTGAGCTCTAACACTCTCATAGGATATGAACACTGAAACATGCCCTCCAAATTCTGCAGTTCTCTGGGATGTTGCGAGTATATAACTCTTACTATAAAATCATCTGGTCATGATGTCTCAAGAAATTAGCTATATTACTATTTTATCTTTGACACTGACTTCATGCAAATCCTGACTTTAAGCAGTATTTAACTTTTCATTATTTCTGCAAGATACCTGTTTGTGAAGACAAAAGGAAGACTTTGCTTCCTTTATAAATATTTGCACAATGACCCATAACTATTGGCCAGTGCACCAACCAAGACTCCACTCGCAGTCATTCCATTTTACATCAGCTATTTTCATTTGATAACTTCTTGGAGCAGAAAATACACTTGTGCAATCTCCATTACTTTTCACAGGGCTAATTTTTTTTTTAGAAATGCATGTTTCCCATGCGCATAGTATCAGAAAAGAGACACTTTATCTGATCATATGAGGCAAACCTCTGCAATAGTTGAACTGTGTGCATGTGTTAACTTTTAAAATACACGCTTCATTGATTTGATTGACATATTGGATCAACAGGATAGGAATGATTTGTAAGCAAAGTGCCATGCAGCTGTGTTGGCAAAAGCTTGGATGCAGACATGTATATGGAAAAGGGAAGGAGCCAAAGGTAAAAGGAGGGGAGTTAAAATGCAGTTTAATATATTGCTCATGCAAAATATTACAGAATTTTCTGTCCGAGTTCATTGGTTCAGAAGTTCCTGTCATTGTCTGGCACCTGTTGAGCTGCCAGTGCATATGCAGGACAGGTTCCCGTTCCCATGAATGTTTTAACTCCTTTCTCATACATGCCTTATGGCACAGTAGCCACTTCAACTCCCATGCATGTGAATATGAGTGTGACCTGCAGAACAACATGGCTGACCGCCTGAATGGGTCATGCCAAGACACTGCACTCTGCCAAAGGTGATGATTCCGCAGGAAAGACCTTGTGATCACCCCCGTCCATGGCATCATGCTGGCCACATACATGGCTGTTGCAGTGAAGAATTATACCACACTGATGCAGCTCCTGAACTGCAGCATGTACATCTGAGAGGGGCCTTATGGGCAGTTACCTGTTTGCATCCAATACACTTATGAAGTATATTTCCTCATTGCACCTTTTCCAGCTATTGTACTTAGACTGTAACAGAAATGTCACTTGCCATTTTGAATGAACCAAACAGGTAGTTCTCTAGTGTCTTCAGCACTAAGATATGTTCTGAACCTGGCGATCAAATAAAGTCTCCTCTATTCCAAATCTCTCTGTGTCTTTTGGGGCTTTTCTTTACCTCTCTCTTGATTTTACAGTTACTATTCTAGGCTGCTATTGATATCATAAAAGGCCTTCTAATCTTTCAGCCTTACAGCGGGCTATTTGTGCCCGTATAAAAACCATGGAAATTATACTACAGAAGGGTCAAATGAAACGTTGAATTACAGCAAGGGAGTGCAAACTGACTGAAAACATTTGAAACATATTGTGGGTTTTGTAATCTGCTTAGAGAGTCCTTGAGACTAATTAATTGCAGAATACAAGTCAAATAAATACGTAAGTTTATAAACTGGTATAGGGATGCAGGTGGCGCAGTGGTTTAAACGGCTGTGCTGCTGGGCTGGTTGATCAAAAGGTCGCCAGTTATAATTAGTATAACTGAATGTTATCCTCCATGTTTTCCAATGCAGAGTCACATGTGGGAGATCAACTGCATTCCCTTTTAAGGGTCTATTCTGAAGTATCTGTTCTAAGGAATCATAAAGGGCAGCCTGATGTAGAGTCTATTGCACTTGCAGAGCTTCATGGGACCAGTGGGTCTGTTGCTCAGTTAAACAGTTTGACTCCTGAGAGAGCCCCAGGAGCATCTCAAGACAGTGGATCTTAGCAACCCCAAATGGCTGAACCCCACCAAGAACAAGTGTCCCACCCCTTGCCAACTACCTTTACTCCACCCTTGCCTAGTTTCAGTCAGCTGGCTTATTTTTCATCTGGAGATCACAACTGTGAAACCAGGGTTGAGAACCACTAGAGCTGAGGACCATTAGACACATATAGAATGAGATTACATGAGATACATATAGAATGCAAAAAGTTGTCTTGTGCGGGAAAACAAAACACCAGCTGTGTGAATTCACCCTAAGAATTTTCTCATGGCTCATGTTGCTAGGAAAACTGCTTTCTGGTCTCAGTGTTTTGAGAATTAGGATATGTATGCCACTCAATTTCTGATTCTCTCAGGCAAAGCCTATTGAATCATATTAATAGTGCTTTTAGAAAATCACAACAGAAATACTGCAACATAAACAAAAATGACTCCCAATTTCCTTGTTTTGGAATATGGTCACACAGCTTAGTCTCAGCTGTTTCTCAGAAGGGCTGATCAGCCAACACAGAAATGTAATGCTGAGAGCCGTGTTGGTTCCAGCTTTTGAGGCGGCCCCTGAGCAAGTTGTCCCCAGTGTGACTCACCTCTCCCTCTGGTCTCAAAATGCACCAATAGCTCAAAAGGCAAGTGGAGGTTGCTCTACCTTCTCCTACCTTGGTGCTGGGGAACACTGTATTTTTGCCCTTCCTGAAGGGGTTGTGTCAAAGAATTGCAATGAATGATTGTATGTTAGTGGACTCATGACACGTGCCTAGAGGAGGAACCGCAGGGTATGGTCTTGTATCTGGTCATGCTTAAAATTGATATAAAGGCATATGAGATTTGGGGCATGGCATCACCAATCTATTGATGATACCCAGCTCTGTTTTTCGAAGCCACCTGAGTCAGGTGCTGCTATACAAGTCCCAGATCAGTGCCTGGAAGTAATGTCAATTGGGAGGCAGTGGGGATAAGAAAAACCTGGATCCTGATGAGATGGAGACACTCTGCATAGTGGTCTCATGCCTGGTAGGGAGGGAGGTTGCCTGTGTGGGACAGGGTTCCACTGCCCAGGTTTGTAGTCTGGGGTGCTCCTCAAACCACTGCTGTCCTTGGTGGCTCAGGTGGGCTTTTTACCAGCTTCAGTTGGCACACCAGTTATGGTTATTCCTGGCCCTGCCGATCCTTGCTTTGTTAACGTCAAGACTGGATTGCTTGGTTAATGCAGTATGGCCAGTGTGGGGCCTCCCTTGGGAATGGTCTGGAAACTGCAGCTAGTGCAAAATTTACCAGTTAGGTGGCTGAGTGAGGCTAATGTTACACTAGCTCAGAGAACTAACCAGCTGCCAGTGTATTACTGGGCAGATTCGGGGGGGTGGGGGGAGGCTTTTTTGTGGAGCATCTCCATCTCTGAAATTCTGTGCACACACATAACGCAGTGCAACAGGCTCATCCTTGACTGTGTTTTGACACCTACTGAAAATGCAGTTTTTTCTCCAGGCGTTTGCTGATGGTTGTTCCTAGCTTAGTGGATTGTTTGTATCTTTCTATTTTATTTTAATGGCTTTAACAATTCTGTACACCTCTCTGTGGTTTAATAATGAAGATCCATATCTTATTAGTTTAGATAATTGCTAAACAGACAGACAAAACATATATATTTTACAGATTGTAATCTAGCAGAATTCAGAATGGGAATATTGTGCTTGCCCATAGCAAAACTGAATCAGCCACTCATAAACAGCAGGAAAAGTAATTCAAATGCTTGCAAAAGCCTCATGCCATCCCTAACTTTGCTGTCAGATACAAAACCTCTGAGGATGGTCTGCGTCTCATTTAGGTGTAACTGGCACAGTCCAGCTCTGTGGGGGAGTAGCCACTCCAAATCCAATTTCCATGCATCATACACACCCTGTGTTTTTGGACTTTGTGCCATCTGTAATAGGAAACAGCTTTTGCAGTTTTCAGAAGTTGGTACAAACTAGATCACTACAGACATTGTTGCAATTCCTATGGACCCAAAAGTGACCAAATATAATTTACCATGTTTCTTGGTTATTTGGTGGATGAAAACTGAGATTCTATGATATATATGGATATCTTGGGAACTCTGAAAACTGTTGATAGAGGGCATCTCCCGGAAGGATCACTTTTCCTTTATTTCAAAGCCTGGTTTCTCTAATTTTCCTGATGCTGAGAGATATGAGTCTTTATGTGTACCTTCCTGCTGGGCAAACAATGGGTAAAAGAAAAGCATGGAATTACAGAAGTCAACCTCTCCATATGCTTTCAACCCAATCCAAACTGCTCTGTTAGGAGGAGGAGTTTAAAACTTCCCTTTCAACTAGAAAAATATGTCTACAGGTTTTACACAATGACACCTAGAGAAAGCTAATTTTTCTCACATGTTCAGCCTACAAAAATACCCTTTAAGGTGCACTCCTATGCATGTTTCAACAGAAAAAAGGCTTACCACTCCCAGCATCCACCACCCAGACCTTAAAGACTTCTGAGGTGCAAAATGACTGGACAGAATGTCCTGTAACCTTGACTCATTTTCTTGCAGGAAATCGGGTGCAGCTTGAAAGTGATCATTTCTAACAAGGTCCCAACTTTACATGGACAAACCAGCTGTCACAGGAAACATGGGACTGCTTCCCCGAAAGGAGGAGGCTGCCCCTTACCGCGTTAAACCAGTGGTGCTTCTACACAAGGCCAGGGCAATGGTGGGTGGTCTGATGGCCAATTTGCGCTCTAGACTTTCCCCCACACGGCTGCCCTTTTTCCCTTTCTTTTTTTCCTTTGGCAGAAAAGTGCGAATGCGCTCATTTTAATCTGGTTGCCAGTGGCAAAATTCTTGGTAAAGACAACCTGAATGTGGCCCATGAGCTGCATGTTGCGCACTCCCAGTCGAAACATGGGCAGTGGCTCTCCAAAGTTCCAGGCCGGCTTTTGTCCCTGATGCCTGCCTGCAGATGCTATGGACTGAAACTGGAATTTTCCACATCCAAATGACGTAATTTGTTATTGATCTTTTGCCTCTCCCCAAGGAAGCTTCCTCGCATCTACTCTTTGCCTCTCCCATGATGCCTCTGAAGAAATGCACAACATGATGTGATGCCACCATACTGTGAACTCCCCATCCCCCAGTAGCAGTCCAAGAAGACAAAGCATAATGGCCAATTCAGCATTTTATAAGCATCTGTCACAATGTAGATATAACCATAATGTTATTTATGTGTTTATCTATTCATTTATTTCATTTTTATACCATCCAAAAGCCAAAGCTCTCTGGGAGGTAAATGGAAGTTAAAAAGGAAAAAGAAATTAAGACATATGCGCAAGATATGGCATAGAAATTTTCTAAATAAATAAGATAAAATTAACTTAAAAATAAACAAAACACAAATAGCAATTGCAACTGAAGACGCACAGAGGCATAGCGGCAGTACATAATACGATGCAATATTAAAAAACGCTCGCCTGGGTTTTATGAAAAAAGAAAGCTAGAGCTGAGTGTCACCTGCATATTGGTGGTACCTCAGCCCATACCTCCAGTCACGCTCCCCCAGCAGTTTCATATGGACATTGAATAGCTTAGGGGATAAAATAGAACGCTGCAAACCCCATGGCACAACTGCCATGGCACAGAGCCATCATCCCCAGCAGCATCTCCTGGAATCAGCCAGGCAATAGGAGAGGGACCACGGCAGTGCTGTGCTTCCTACTCCTAGCCCAGCCAGCCTGTGCGGAAGGATACTATCACGGCAGCAACTTGCTGTTGTAAACATCCAGGGAGCTTCAGCTGTGGCGCAGTATAGAAACGGAAATAACATCATGAACAACAACTTACACCGTGTTATACATAGCATACAATAAATTACGGAGTGATGTCCCCTGCTTGGCACCAACGCTCTTTCTTTTTTTTCCCCCAGAGCTGCCCTCCCATCCCAGGCCCGTAATGGTACTTAACAGAATATGGGATGAGGCATTTATGTTTCACAGGTCTAGTATCTTTTACTGAAAATGTTTTTAGCTGTTTCAACTGTTTTACATTGTATATGTTGAATTTTATGTAACATTTAATTGCTTATGTTTGTGATGTGTATGCAGTGTTGCAAACTGCTCAGAGAGCTGTAGCATGTTGTATTGAAAGGAAAATAACAACCGCAGCAGCGATTACAGGCATAGCACAGAGACCTTCGGCACCCGATTTCCTGTCCCCACTCATTCATGACTACCTCAGCAGTAGAAACCCGGGTTTTGATGCTGTTTGCTGCAAGGAGAAATTTTAGCAGTACAGAGAAGGCATGGGGGCATTTGGAGCAAGAAACAAGTGAAGGCCCTTGACCCACATTGAGGGCAAGTTTTCCCCTGGAGTTGGACACCTAAAATAAACTTCACTTGTTAACTTCACTGCCAAGTCCTGAAGAAAATTTTAATTTAATGTGTGGTTTGGTCCATGACACACACTTACTAAAACCCAGATATACTGGTCATTTACCTCTCTCTCTCTCTCTCAAACATAGGAGATATGGTGTGACTCCCTGAATGGTTCTTGCACTCTGACACTGACACAGGTTGAACTCTTGTATACACACAACACCCTGGTTACCAGAAAAGTCACTGAGTGGGGCTATGCATTCACTTTTCAAGGGGCATTTATGGAGTGTGAAGCTATAGTTGCACATAGAACAAAGAAACCACATGTACCTGAAGGACCATCTCCACCCATATATACCTACCCGCCCCCTCGGATCAGCTCAGGAGACCCTTCTACGAGAGACACCCCTCAGGGAGATGGGAGGGGTGGCAACCAGGCAAAGGGGCTTTTGCACTGATGCTCCCCATCTTTGGAACTCCCTCCCTAGGGAAATTCTCCTGGCACTGTCTTTATTTTCCTTTCAGCAAAGACATACCTTTGTAAGGAAAAAATTGAATGCTTAGCCCCTGAATGCTGTGGCCCTTTTTATACTGTTATTATAGATGTTTTAATTTATTAGTGTTTTAATATGTTTAACATATTGTAAGCTGCCCAGGAAGGCCTTGGCAGTTATAGGTAGCCTAAAAATACGTGTGTGTGTGTGTGTGTGTGTGTGTGTGTGTGTGTGTGTATGTATGTATGTATGTATAAATAAATAAATAAATAAATAAATAAATAAATGCATCAGGTACCTTTGAATTCAAGAAGGGAAGGTGAAGATGCGATTAACGGATGGGTTTTAGAATAAAGCAAGTATCAACTTGTCCATCTTTCCAGCTGTATGTATATAGATTAGGGGGGTGGAACCTCTTTCAGCTGAAGACCAAATTCAAGTTTGGAAAGATTCCTGGAAGCCTCATCACAGCAGTGATTGAAGCATAAGAAACAGCTAAAACACCAAAATGCCAGTATTCAATTAGGATAAACCACCCAGTTCCAGTAGCCAAGTTGCAGGAGATCGTTTCAGCCTTTTACAATGGAAGGTGGCACACAAACACAGCAAAGGGGTTTGGCCAAAAGAAGGGGCATAGCCATCCAGGGTAACCCAGGCGGGCAAATATAGCCTGCAAGCCTGAAATTCAACACCCGCAATATAAACTAAGTCCCCCAAAAGCTGCTTTGTATTTCCCCGCTTGAACTCTGACTGCTGTCCCTACCGGCCTTGCATCTTTTGTATCAGGACCACTACACATCTGCTATCAGCTTAGCTGTTGTGATTGACAAAGAGCCCAGCTACCTTCACCTTGGCCCAGGGAACTCAGCACTCGTGGGGGCAGTAGGG
Source organism: Varanus komodoensis (assembly GCF_004798865.1). NCBI lineage: Eukaryota > Metazoa > Chordata > Lepidosauria > Squamata > Varanidae > Varanus > Varanus komodoensis. Next base: position 1,462,324 of record NW_025335438.1, read on the forward strand.
CTTGGGAGAGCTGGATTCCATAAAAGCTGCCCAGGGACTTTTGTTGATTAGTTTACTCACTGGTCACATTTATAACCTACCTTTCTTTGATCGTGGAAGTCAAGGTGGCTGCATGCAGTTTCCAGGTGGCTCCCTGTCCAGGCACCAAGCAGACTCAAGCTTCCTTAGATTCAGCATGGCAGCCACCTCATGTGCCATCGAACTATGACCAGGGACCAGGGCTTGATCTAGATGAGTTGATCTCTCTCTCCCCTTCTCCCTCCCTCTTTCTCTGGCCTTGGAAGGAAACATGCAGGAAGCATCGATTGCTTTTGCCATCTTTTATTAGCCTAAGGCTACATAAGGACATGTGCAAGCTGGAATAGCAAGCAGTTTTAGATAGCAGATGTTCAGATAATGGAAGCCTCACTGCTCTAGTTCTGCCGGGTGCGAACTAAGGTGCCTGTGGAAACAGGAGTCCATAATGAAACTATGGTGATAATTTTGGTCTCATCATGCATGTGCCAGTGTTCAGAGGGACCTTGCACATTCCCCACAAGTAACGCAGCCCGAATGCTGTCTGGTGCACCAGCTCGAGCATTACTATCTTCCCCATGGTTTGTTTTTTAGGAGAACACTGGCTGTGTGTGCAGTCACTGTCTCCTTGCCATTGCTGACATGAGTTAATAGGGACAGGAGCCAGGAAGCAAAGCAGAAATAACAGAGCCTCAGTCCAAACGGGAACATGAGACAGAAACTAAAAGTGATCAGGAAAGCAAAAGAGGCGGCAGCCTGAGGCAACAAGATGTGTCTGTTGTTGAGACAGCGCAGCAGGCCCAAGCGCAGCTGCATGCATCCCAGATAGCATCTCTGTCATGACTCGGCGGAGAGCATGCCAGAGGCTTTGCCCACTCCCACAACCTCGCAGGGTCAGGAGCCAGTGAGCAGCGCCAACGACATTTGCTGGGGCTGAGCCAGTGATGAATGCTGCGCCTCCTGTCAGTATCCTCGCCTTGGAAGGCCAGTTGAACATCAAGAAGTGATAAAGAGCTGAAAGAGTGTTAAAGCAAAAGAGGTCTTGCCTCTCGGAAGAACTTTCAAATCTAGTATTACTCATCTCTGGAGTTCCAGCTGTGCATTATATTCATCCAAGTGTTTGGTGAGGAGCCAGCGTCTATTAATTTTCCTTAACCTGAAGAGGCAGAATAGACACATCTCCAGCAAGGATGATTTCAGGATCTGCTCAGACTTATGGAACTGCATGGAGTAGACATGTAGCTTTTCCTTGCAGGAGAGGAGAGGAGAGGAGAGGAGAGGAGAGGAGAGGAGAGGAGAGGAGAGGAGAGGAAGCAGCAGTGAATTTAGTCTCCAAATTAGTTGGCAAGATACAGAGAGAGAGAAGCCATGGTGGAGGACAGGAAAAAGCAAAGCAACTGAAGGCTGATTGGGCTTATCTTCTTCTCAGAGTCACTGCTATTTTATCAAAGCCTGATAGAAAACACCCTTTTGCAACACCACTCCCCATCCAGCCCTCCAGCCCACTGACACTGCCCCTTCTTCCTCTGCAAAAGTACTACAACTTCAGCACATAGTGGAATAGGAAACACAAGATACAAAAAAAAAAAAAAAAAAAACGGGTGTGAAGAAACCAATGGCAGAAATAACATGAAGAGGATGCTTTGGGGGGAGGCGCCATGTGCCATGCCAGAGATTTAGCCATTTGAATGCCACCAAAAAAAATGCATAGTGCAGATACCCTGCTAGATTATACACATCTTTCTGCAAAGTAAGGCTTGACAATTATGTTGCCAGATCTACAAAGCTAATCTAAACACAATATTTTGTTTCAGATCAGGTTGGCCTGTGTGCTGTTGTGTAGTGTTTGGTTTCCATAGGAAAGCTTAGGGAGCTCGCCGTGAATGCTTAGGCCTACAACTTCCAGCATGACACAGCCAACAACAGAGCAGAGTGGGATCATAATAGACCATTCTTTTGTCTAAACATGCACAGGAGTGCATTGTTAATGGTCATACCTGTGATCAGGGCTGCCTTGAGCCCTGTTGCTACCCAAAGCTTTTGTAAAGCCTTCCTGATGCGGAAGTTAAGTTCCCACTTCAATTAATTTCCTAATTAGACCTCTTTCTTCTGCTCAAGTGAATCAAGCAAGGGAATGGTGTTACAGCCAGGAAAAACATGGGGCATGGCGGACACGTCTTCATAGAATCAAAGTAGCCAAAGAGCCATTAGGTCCAAGCCCCTTCTCAGTGCAGAATTCCAAGTTAAACTATCCCCCTCAGATGGCTGTCCAGTGGCATCCTGAGTGCATCTAGTATGGGAGAGTCCACAACCTCCCTAAGTAATTGGTTTCATTGCTCTAACAGGAGGTTCTTACTGATAGTCAGCTGGAATCTGGCTTCTTGTAACTTGAACCTGTTATTCCATCTCCTGCACTCTAGAATGATTGAGAAGAAATCTTGGCTGTCCTGTGTGTGACAGCCTTTTCATTATTTGATAACTATTATCATATCTCCCCTCAGTTTACTCTTCTCAAGGCTAAACATACCCAGTTCTTTCAATATCTCCTCTATCGGGCCTTGTTTCCGGTCCTCAGATCATCCTTGTTGCCCTCCTCTGAACCCTTTCCAGCTTGTCTTCTCTTTCTTAAACTGTGGTCCCCAGAAGTGGACACAGCACTCCAGATGAATCCTATCCAGTGCTGAGTAGAGAGGAACTAGAACTTAATCTGGTTTGGAAGTGATACTTCTATTAATGCAGCCCAAAATATCATGTGTCCTTTCTACAGCCACATCGCACTGTTGACTTATATTCAGCACCAAATCTTTCTGTAACCTTCTAGGAATTCAGGTAACTGTAGTCCCTGTGACGCTTTCCAGAGTAACCCATTCTGATTTGAATTTCAGATGCCCTTCCTTGCCACAGTAGGAGGAGGCACACTACTGGCTTGCCAAGTGTCCTACTTTACTGAGGGCTGTCCTCTATTTGTTTGATTGTCTACACACCCTCTATTTGAAGGACTGTCCAGGCTTGCCATGGAGACAAAGTCCAGGTAAAAGATACCACAAAGTACCAAACAGAGGGAGGTGAGAGGCTCTGGAGTCTCATAAAGTCAGTTAGTGCCTGGGCAGAAGACTGGGCAGACCCACAGATCACCTGGTCACATCCCTACATCAGGATGATCACTATTGCGTTTCTATTTAAATTATGCAAACCTATTCCTTTTTGCCTTTGCTTTTGGTGAGACTTAGCTTACTCACCCTACAAACAAGAAGAACATGGAGTGGAGTTATGAAGAACCTAAGTCTACCATTTTTTCCTGTTTCAGCTGAAGATACATAGGACAGTGGGGGTTTGAGACAGCAGCCCTGCTTTCCCCATAGCCATTTTGGAACCTGGCTAACAAAGAGACACTAGGGACCCCTGATTTTCCAAAGCTTCAGTATGTGTGATTGTCAGCCTTCTATCAGCCTAGACCAGCCCTTGTTAAGGCTGGAGGTTGATGGAAATTGAAATGCAGCCCATCTGGATGGCACTGGAGAGAGCAAGGCCAAACTAAGCTAGCGTTGTGCCTCTTCTGCCAGAAAACTGTAGCGAGTAGCCATTTTCTATTACCTTAGAGATATTTTCCTTTCAGTCTTAATTTGTGACATCAATATCTCAAGGCAAAATATTCACATTTACTCTCCAGTTCAGCATCAGGGAGTAGCAGTTCCCTTACTGGAAAGAGCCACTCAATGCTAAGTTACTTTATAGCTCCAGCTTTCAGGAATGCATATTATTATGCCAAATTACTTTAGGGCTGAGATTTTCTCATGCTTCTTTGCTTTCCAAAAGGTGACTTCCTTGAGAGTAGTTTAAAGATTAATTTACATCTGAGAATTATTAGATCACACAGGGAATATATATTTTCAAAGTTTGAGGCTTGGATAATATAAGAGTATCTTATAAATCTGGTAATCTGACATAATTGGAGTTTTTTTAATGGAACCAAAAATCATAGAGTTTCTCTGAAACAGGACGATTATGATGCAAAGATAAGGCATGCTCTTGTGTATAGTGAAAATGGCACTGAAGTACCTGCAAAGGGCAGGATTGCCTAGAAAGCCTGGTGTATGTACCAAAAAGACTAGGGACTGTGATGAAATTGTTGCATTTGGTTCTGTGGAACTATCAGAAGTAACACAACAGGTGTTTTATCTGGCCGTAACTGTCAGATTTGTGGAGCAAAATATTTGACAAAAAATCTGAGCTGAAATGACAAAATGGGTAGGTAAGTTACACGACTATATATAGTGTGAGCGTGTGTGCGTGTGTGCAAGTATGTGCATGCAAGATGTGCATGTGCATCCTGTCTGGGCATGTGCACATGTATGACCTAACCAGGTTCTTCTCTCTAGCCTTTCAAACTATGTCCCTGGTTCCACCAAATGACATCGCCTTGGCTCAGTCAGGAGCTGCCCATCCTACTGAAGGTGTTGGAACATAGGATGCTTATGAATTGGGCTCCCACCTGTGAGGCTCCACCTGTTGCCCTGCTGTGCACCACTGCTCAGTCTCCATGGCAAGCCCAAAACACCGAGTGTTGCGCACTGACAGGTCGCAGCCTGAGCTTTAGTCAGCTGACCCCAGGGACCCTGCTCTTTCCCCCCAACCTTTTGCAGGCCCACCTTCAAACTGGCTACCGCAGGAGGAGCATGTCCCTTGGCTGAATCAATCCATTTCAGGGTGTCCAGGGAAACTGCCAGAGCTCCTGCTTCCTAGCCTTGATTGACAGGCTTGATGCCTTCTCAAGATAGAAAATATCTGTCTGCTACTGTCAAAGATCCTTGGTTGCTGACATGGAGTTGGATCCAGCTTAAGACAAGCTTGAAGGAGACTTGGTTTGATTGATCTCCATGGGTTTAACTTTGTTCTTTATTGGGCTTTTAAGCTGTACTACCTTTGGGCAAGGCTATATATTAAATACGTTGTGTGTAGTATACTGCAGCTGATTATTTTTGTTGTTGTTAGTTGCGAAGTCGTGTCTGACCCATCACGACCCCCTGGACAACATTCCTCCAGGCCTTCCTGTCCTCCACCATCCCCAGAATCCACTTAAGCTCACGCCGACTGCTTCAGTGACTCCATCTAGCCTCCTCATTCTCTGCCGTCCCCTTCTTCTTTTGCCGTCAAAGTTGATTATTAAGGAAACAATAATCAGGACTACAGAAAAGTTAAGAACTTTACTGTTAACAGTGAAATAACTGAAACTGAAAGGTTTTACATACTTTGGCTCGCTCATCAATTCAGAGGGAGACTGCAGCCAAGAAATTTGAAGAAGACCAAGTCTTAGAAGGCCAGCAATGAAGGAACCAGAAAAAATCTTCAGGTGTAAAGATGTCTCACTGAAGACCAGGGCCAAGATCATCCATATTATCGTATTCCCAATGTATGGGTGTGAAAGCTGAACAGTGGAAAAGCTGATGGGAAGAAAATTGATGGATTTGAAGCATGCTGCTGGAGGACAGCTTTGGGAACACCCTGGACTAACAAAAGGAAGCGCAAGTGAGTCTAGATCAAGTCAAGCCAGAACAAGAGAGCCAGTGTGGTGTAGTGGTTAAGAGCACGGGACTGGGACTCAGGAGATCCGGTTCTAGTCCCTGCTCAGCCATGGAGCCGACTGGGTGACTTTGGGCCAGTCACAGACTCTCAGCCCAACCTACCTCACAGGGTTGTTGTTGTGGGGATAAGATGGAGGAGGAGAATGATGTGAGCTGCCTTGAGTTCTTTACAAAAATAAAAAGGTGGGCTGGAAATATCATAAATAAATAAATAAATAAATTCCCTGGATGCAAGAATAACAAAACTGTAGCTGCCCTACTTTGGATACATCATGAGAAGACAAGAAAACAATCATGGTGGAGGAAATTGAAGGCAGAAGAAGAAAGAAAAACCAAATATGAGATGGACTGACTCCATAAAGGAGATCATAGCCTTGAATTCCCAAGAGCTGAGCAGCTGGATGGAAAAGTGTAACGCCCACAGTCATGTGTAGCATGAATCTGGATCAGGGCCCCATGCACTTATACCAAGTAAATAAAAAAATAGCAACAGCTAAACACTGTGCATTTAAAGCAGTATGTAGTTTAGCCCTTAGATGATGATATATACCTCTATGCCGATTGCCCCAGAGTCCAGTTCATAGGTTACAGAAGGTAACTGTCTGTGCCTTCTGTACCAGCATTTTACCTCTGACTCCATCCAGCCTATTGCATCTTGCCTGGGATTTGTAGTAAAACACAGTAGATTCCATAAGCAGAGTGCGTTCACAAAAGGTAGAAATCAGAGACTGGAAATTACAAAAGTTAAGTCATCGTAAATGGAAAGGGCATCTCAAAAAGGGCAGTAAAAGCATCAACGAAGACACATGCACAGAAAAAACTAAACTGCCAAGCATGATGATGAAATGTTTAAATGCACAGTGAGGTCAGGGGAGGAGGAATTTGTCATACATGGGTTGCTGAGATGGAGCCAATACCCGAAAGGCAGAACTGTTATCAGGTAGGGGAAGCCAGTGGCTTCCAACTGCACCAATTAAAGAATACACACTTTAGTTAAAATGCAGAGGAGTTTCAAAGGGTAGGATCCAGCAGTGTTCCAGAAATCTTGCTCATGACACTGTGCCAGTGCAAAGCAACACTTGTCCAACACAATTAGCACAAAGGGAGAAAGTGACAATTTCACGCAGAAATTGAGCACCACTTTTTTCCACTGCATTAACCACATTGCACAAGTGTTGGTTCGCACGAGTACAATGTTGTTAACACTAGTGCCAGGACATCGTTGCATACTACCCATGGGGTTGCTTTCAGAAAAAGAAAAAAAATCTTGAAAAGTAAAAAGGCTGTGCAATTAACAAAAACGCTTGGGCAACATGGCTTGTGATTCCTGGCAATATCGCTGCTAAGTTCTCTACTTCGTTACTCATCATGTCCATATGAAAACCAGTGTTGGGGACTCAAGTTCCTCACTCCCACGTTCAACTCCAGTCCTGTCAGCGACTCGACTTGGACTTAACTCCGGAGCAAAGAACAAGCGACTTGACTCGACTCAAGATTTCTATTCTTTTTACAACCAAATCACTTTTTGACAGGGGGCAGGGGGATGAGGGTTGCAATACAGGCAGTCTCTGGGGTACATACTTAAAATCTATGCAAGAATGATAGTAAGCTAGCTTAACTCTATAAGATACTGATTTGAAAGAATGTTCTAAACTGTTTTAAGAACTGTTTTTTATTTGTTTTTTACAATACTACATACCTGCACACATACGTACAGATTCTTTCTTTCTTCGGTACCTGTAGTCACTTTATTATTACTGTATTATTATCATTATTATAATGCTGTATTATGTTTAAGATGCTTTAGTGGATATGCAAGTGCTTCTTAAGTGTGTTGTATGCAAAGATAGGTAAAGTATGACAAACATTTGGCTTACTCATGTGATCTGACTAACATACAAATTTGACTTAACAACATTCTCAGGAGCAGAACTTGCCCGCTTGCCCAGGGACTACCTGCACTTCAGCTTCAGCTCGTTTCAACCAATTTTGATTTCCTCGGCAGGAAGTGCAAGAGCGCTTCTTCTGCCCGCTGCCTCTGCTCTGTTCACGTGTATTTCTAGGGAGAGTAATACTGCCAGGCTGGAGGCCCGTCATGCCAAGACAATCCTATTTCTGAATTGCAATCTTGATGCATTCGAACAACAGCACAGCTTTGTTTGGTTGAAGTAAAGGACTTTAGTACATCAGTGAGATAAGTGCAGATGGGAACATCAGGGGGTCACCGCTCTCCCGGTACCACCTCACACCCCCCCACACATCTCCCTTTTATCTGCTGAAGTCGGCTCCTGGGACCTGAGAAGAGACTGGAGAACGGACTCAAAGATTTTTTGCAATGACCTGAGACTTGACTTGGACTTGACAATAAAGTCTTGAGACTTGACTCCAGACTCAAAGTAAAGGATTTGAGCACATCACTGATGAAAACTATCATCTGTATGTATCCTGGACTGTTACTAACTGATACTTTTTCCTCTGAACAGATAGAGGAGTGGAATGTAGAAAGCAGAACATTCACAAAGGTGAAGATTGCAACATGGAGTTTTCTGGCAACTACTGAAGTCAATGATAAAATTCTTTCTCTCTCTTTCTTGCATCACAAAAATGGAAGCAAATCAGAATATCCTGGTCGGAGATGTGTGAGCATAGATTCGTACTGTTTAAGACTAGACTGATAGCAAGGGTGATAAAATTCCTGAAGTCATAGTCAGATGTGTTTGCAGATGGGTTTACAAAGAAAAGAATTTCCTTTACAAATAACTATTTTTAAATCTATAGCTGGTGATAAGATGTATAAGAAAAAAATCATTTTTGCTTTAAACAGTTTATTCTCTTGGGGAGTAGGAAAGCTAGCAGTTTTAACAACTTAGAATGTTATTTTGGCAGCTCTATCTTCCTCCCTTTATACCCTGAAAGGATGTTTCCAAATAGCAAATTATCAGCAGATCTAGCTCTTTTTATGTCTTCTCTAAGCTCCATTCAGAGATGTTCAAATCACTGAAAGATTCCATGAAGCTTTTGGAGAAACAAAATATACTTGCTGGCATTTCAAGTCTAACATAATACTCAAATATGCCTTTTACAATCCACTTGATTGTTTAACAGAAACCAGGTATATCGGTCAACAAGGCTGGTGCAGCTATGAAGTTACTGAAAGAAGCCACGTTCATAGATCTAAACAAAACCAAGTACCCTTAACACCCCCCAATAAACCACATGATTGGGTTTCAAGCTTTAAATTGGCTTCACAATAAAGTGATCCGATAAAACAGTATCAGGGAAAAAAATGGTAAGGAAGCAATCTAAAACCTGGGTGGTAATAACCGTGGGACTTTCAGCAGGACTCAGGTCATCAAAGGAGTCTCTCAAGCTGTTAAAACAGAGGTGTGTGCATCTCTCAAAATCTTAACAAAAAGCATCTCCACATATGGAATAAAATATAGATATAATAAGACACAGATTATTTAAAAATAGGCTACTAAATCTGATCCAATACATGGTTTCATGGAAAGGCTTCATTCTTGCCAGTGGCTGCTAGACCTCCCTTCTCAAATTGCCCTAACAGCCCAGGAGCTGCCGCGGCTCATTTCCTTCCTGTGGCAGCCGCGTAACATGGATGGACTTGAGAACATCAGAACCTAAGAAGAGCCATGCTGGCTCAGACCAGGTCCAATTCAGGATGTGTTCATGGAGGAGGAGAGGAATCCCTAGGTTTTTTCACAGGAAAGTCCCCAACTAGATGCCTGCAGGAAGCCCACAAGTAGGACATGGGTAAATTAGCACTCTTCTGGTTGTGCCCCACAGAGACTATTGTACCTAGGCATATTGCCCCTGTTACTGGAGCAGCTTCCAGTCATCGGGACTAAATGCCTGTTCTTCCATGAAATTCTCTAATCCCATTTTAATGCCATCCACATCACAGGCCATCACTGCATACTGTGGAAATGGGCTGCATAACTACGCAGAAACTACTTCACACTATGGCTTTTCCCCTAACACCAGCACTGCCCCTCGAGAAACAAGGGCAGGGGAAGAACTGCAGCTGGGGCCCATTGCATATCTTTGGACTAAGGCAGCACACCAGGTCCTGGTGGTGCAAGAAGAAGCCAAGGTGCAGTGGCTTCCTGTGCCGGACATGCCATGTGGGAAGTTGGTCCAAGGTCTGAGGGGCTTGGCAATGAGAAGGGCTGAGCTGGATCAGGCTGGAGACTGTCTTGCCCAGCCAGATGCCCACAAGCAGGGCTTAAGCACAACTTTCTCTGCAATGTCCCATCCCATCCGCCAGCCCCCAGACCAGCCTCTCTTCTTAGATAACCCAGCTGCGCAGACTGCATATTAGAAAATGCCTAAATTCTCCGAAAACTTCTCTGAAGCTTATTTCAAGCTTCAATTTTCATTCTCAGTTTTCAAGTATTTTCAACCTTGTTCAAATAGGGAAAGTGCACATTTTTCCTCTATTGACAAAAGTGTGCACTTTTAAAAATGCATTTCAAACTGCACGTTTTAAAAACATTTTTCTAATGCAATCACTAATATGGGGATTTTCAAACATTACTTGAAAAAAAAAAGCATTCCTCGTGTTCACATTCAGGTTCTGAATGGGTCATGTTGATGATTGCCTAACAGAAATGAAATTCTTCCACATATCCCCCGTTATTTGTACCAAGAGGCCTGCTGTCTCTGATACTGGAGGGGATGTCCAGGCATCAGGACCAGCAGCCACAGATAACCTTCTCTTCCATGAATCTGTCTGGACCCTGTTCAATGCCATCCAAGTCAGGGGCCATTGCTGCATCTTGTGACAGCTAACCTCATTGACTCCTTGTGAGACCACAATCTGCAGTAAGCTATATATTTGGCTGCTTACTTCAGGAAAGCAAAGCTTGATAGCTTGAATATCTGACCAACAAAACAGCTCAGTGGAAAAATGCATCCAGGAAATCCAAGAGTCAATCCTCCTTTTCCACTTAGAACAGGCTTCCCCAACCTGGTGGCCTCCAGAGGCATTTGGACCACAGCTCCCATAATTCCTATCCAGCAGGGCCATTGACTGGGAATTCTGGGTGTTGCAGTCCAAATGTGTCTGGAAAGCACAAGGATGGGGAAGGCTGACTTAGAAGGTTCAGGTAATGAATGGGTATCTGCCAGAGATCCTGGGAAAAAGCATCCCATGAGAGCAGACTCTAATGGACTAGAAGGATCAATCAGTTTCCTGAGCACAAGGAGGCTTTATATGAATCAAGGCAGTGCTGCAGCTAGATAAATTGAGACCCTGTACTCTGCCCTCAGATGGGGCAAGAGCTTGGGTGGCCATGTGCATCACTCCCCTTGGGAAGCGGGCAACTAACATTTTTCTTCTTTCTTCTTTCTCCCCATGTGCCATTCCAGGTTTTATATCTGCCTCTGCATTCCTGACATATTCAAACAAACAAATAAAGAAATGGTTTGCTAACCATTTAAACAAAAAAGACATATTCTGCCATGTACAGTTTCACATTTTTAAAGCATTTACAGCCTTACGTCATCACTACTACAGGAGTAAAATGCTTTTACAGAGCTTGCGTTTGCTGTTCTGATGCTAAACACATTTACTTGGGAAGGCACCACACTTCTTGTAGAAAAGAAAAATACATTTTCAAGTCAAAATAATCAGTGGAACATATGTAACTGTGCACATGCATGGCTGGCTGACCCCTAACTATAAACTGTGTTTTTAAGAGGTCAGGAAAAAGGGGAAGGAGGAGAAGGAGAAGGAGGAGAAGCACAAGCAACTGTCTGGGTAGTTATCTGGGGTGTCCCGGTGCTGCGTGCTGCTGGACTTCGGAAGTAAGATCCAGCCGTCATTTCACCCACGAAACACGGAGCAAAAACAGTGCTTAGGAAAGCTGGCATTCCATGGTTCTAACACTTCCATCCCACCGCCAGCCCCCAGTCCATCCTCTCTTTTCAGATAACCCAACTGTGCAGACTGCATATTAGAAAATGGAGACCTTGCCTGTGCTTTCAGCACAGTAATGTGGCCACGAGGCAGGAGTCAAGTCTCCCTTATACAACGGACAGCAACAGCATCGTCTTCTGTGGGTTGTTATCAAACCTTTTGTGGATTGAGACCGTACCCTATAAACAGAGCAAAGCAAACTGTACCAAATCCAGAGAAGTGTGTCTGTTTGCACAGCAAAAATATTTTCCATAATACTACTGAGAAAACATCTGCTGCTAATACATTCTTTTAGAAGACAGACTAGTAGCCATGTCCCTTAGGAAACAGGCTGATTTAACAAGCAATAGGTTTGTTTTAAGAACTAAATCTTCCCCAGTGCCTCAAATCCTCTCTGTATATACAGAGTCCAAAACTAAGAATATTTAAATATCCAGGCATCAGCACCATCATCATCATCATAGCAAGTTCAATATTATCTGAAAAAGCAGTGCTGTTTATACATTTTATATTGATTTACAAATGTTATTGTTTTTCTTCCAAGGAGATACCTATAGCAATTGACAGGGTTTTTAAAAAATTGAATAACTGAGATAGGTTTGCCCATGTTCACAAAGATTATAAACTTCTGTCTTTTCTTTGCAGGAAAGAATTGTCCAAATATATCCGCTGTAAATACAGAGAGCTAAATATGCAATAGAAACTTTCACTTCATGATCAGGAAAAAATGTCCTTCCTTGTTGGCTCTTGCAGTTCCATATATGAGTTCCCTAAATGTTCTGAGCTCTGTCTGGGAACTTGCTATAACTAGGCTGAAATTTGGAGGATGTCTCACCCAGAGAGCAGCATCACATGATGTTATGGGGCTGCCAACTCTCAAAGACAAAAATCTGATACTTAGGCAGTAAAATGCTGAAACTACAGGTACCAAACAGTAGGAAAGGGGGAAATTCAGGATGTTTTCATGGGGAAGAGGGATCCCAAGTTTTTTTCACTGGAAAGATTAGAAATTAGGGGGGATTATTTTAAAAATGGTCTCATGTATATTAATTATTGTTCACAGTTCCCACTACTGCAAAATCCCTCAGGAGATTTCAGTGGAATATTTGTCATGGCCCATCCAAAACAAAAACAAATTGCAGGTGCAATTGAGTTTAAATCTTTCAACAAGAAGAGCCAAATATTTCATATCACTGAAGGTCTGCAGCCAGCTAATCCATTTAGCCAAAATACTTGAATATAAGCAAACTCTCAGTCTTGCTGGCTTTAAAGGACAATCCTATGCATGCCTGCTTAGAACTAAGTACTATTAATAGATTTACTCCCAGGTATGTATGGACAGAATTGAAGCCTCAAAAGGATTCAGGCAACTCAAATTTGGGCATTGTGTCAATGTGTGTTTGGAACTGAGTATCTGTTTAAGGACCTTGTCAACCTTGAAGAAGCTTCAAAAGCTGGACCTCAAATGTCATATTGGACGTCCATCCTAAATCTATTTCTTTGGGCATGCATTCAATTGATTTCAGTGGAGCTTATTGCCAAGCAAATATGCTTAAGATGTCTCTGCCTAAGATAACTTCTGTCTGTAGGGTTTATGTGTAGACCAAAATCTTTACAGATTAGTATTTAATCTTTTAGTATAAGTGCAAGATAATAAAGCCCTCCTTTCTCCCCCATTCCATCCCCTGGGGCTCAGTCTTTTTCTACTTCTTATTGCACCAGCCAATGCCAACATAGCCTTCTAATATGAAACAATAAGGAGGAGGAAAGAGATGGTCTCTCACCAAATTTTTGCAGGCTTTGCTGCCACCTGATGGAGAATAGGGGAACTGCATCCCCCTCATTCAAAATTTTCTAACTTTTCAAAATACCAATTTAAATTACCGGGGGGAAAAACTTGGAAATTTTAATAAAGAAAATCTTAGAAATAGTCCTGAATTATTAAGCACTTTTCAGTGCCTCCATTAATTCACATTTTACTAGTTTGTATTGTAATTGTTCATATCTGAGCAGGCTTGTTTGCTGCTTTTCATCCATTCCTTTCTATTTTTCCTCCAGTTTTTCCCCTCATCTCACTCATGTGTCTTAAGATGCTGTTCTATTTTCCAGGCACTAGTTGTAGTGGGCAGGGGAGGGACGCTTTTATAGTCATCCATAAGACTTTACAGTATGAATCCTTGGATGCTCTCTGATGCTTAAGCCCTGAGGAAAATTGTACTTCCACAATGGACAAATTATCAGTGGTTTCTTTACCTTTAAAGACAATGCATAAGAGAGCAATACAATGGAGTGTATATGATTCATTGCTTCCTGTCCTTATAAGGTAAAATTCAAAGGCATGTTTTTCACACCTCGTCCACTGTTGTACCTAAGGTATGCAAGAGAAAACATCTGTTGCTTTCTGAAACCATTACTGCCAGCATTCCTGTAATTTATCCAATATTTATGGAGTTCCAACCATAGGGGAGGGTCAGTTTTTTTCCATCAATGAGTATCATCATAGTCCTAAACGCAAGCTTGAATATCTTTCCATTTTTGTTTTTTTGTTTTCCTTTTGGTATTTTACTTACCTATAGGGTAAAGGCAGCCAGACTTGCTCAACAGAAGAGTCACATACAGTAAATGTCAGATGTTTGAGAGCTGGGCACCTGCAGGCAGCAAGCAGTGAGCAGCAAAGTAAACTCAAAGAGTCACTTGCAATTCCTGAGCCTCAGTTTGGTCACCCCTGTCATTGCAACCCCCTTTCCCTTAAGGCTTCCTGTGCCCTTTCAGCTCTTGCTTTGCTCTTTTTTTTCACACCAGGAAAGATCACTGGTGTTCATACCAATGGAATTCAGCTTTCTGCCAGAAGGCTTGCAAATGCTTACTATGCTGAGAAGATACATTATTTGATGATTATGCCAGTCCTTGCTCCTGCCACCAGCCTACTTCAGAGCAGGACTGTTGCGTTCTACATGCAATACATGGAAAGTTTGCACCTGATGCTGAGAAAGTTGAGATCTCTCTAAGAAGTTTTTTTTCCCAAAGAAAGAATAACAACAGCAAAGACAAGCCTGTCCTCGTGCTCTTCGTAATTTTTCATGGAATGAAGAAATGAAATTCTTGCACAGAAAACACTGTTGTTTTCAACCTGCAACTCCCCATTCGTATATTTGAATGGGCCATCTGAATTGGCTATCAGAAACATAAAAATCATTCTCATATGAGAGTTGCCAGTGCTTCCCCAGATGCCATTGTGATGGATGATTTCAATAATCCGTTGAGCCAAGCACTGGAGTCCTGAAATAAGACCATGGAGTTTGGACCCACATTGGACCAGGGGGTGGAACCAATCATGCTAAATACCCTGAAGAAAAAGTGGGATGTGTATGTGACTGATGAATCATATATGCCATATATGTGACCTCATGACTGGACACACCAAGAATTATTCTGCATATTAGCCTTCAGGCACATCTTGGATCAGATTTATATTAGACTTCAAGCAGTCAGATTTCAGTTCCTAGAATATTTCAGTCTCCAGAGACTCCAGAGACTACAAAGAGGCTACAATTCCAACTTAATTGAATAACAAGTCTATTTGCTGGCTTGTAGAATTATATTCTTCTCTAGAATTCCAGTTATAAAATATGTTCAGTCAATGGGAACCAGGTGGGCCATGATGCTTAACATTTATCATTCCAGACTATTTTCACCATATCGAATTTTACTAATTATCTGATATGATGGCCAAAGTGCATATAAAATATATAAAAAGCACTTTAAATGCAAGGAATATTTATTGACTAGATACATCTTTTCTCCTACAAATCAACTGGAGATTATTCTGTCTTGTAACAAAAAGGCTTCTGACATAGTTGAAGGGGCCTAAGTAGATCAAACAATTCTTTGAACAAAGAATGGTAAAACAATGGATCTTCTAGAGTTCCCATAACTAAGAACTTTTCACCCAAAACCGCTTTGTGAATGGCAACTCCTAGGATGGCTGCTCTACTTTTTTTTCATTTTACTTCCTTCGCATTTGTATGTTCTCACTCATCTTCTCTCCATCCTCACAACACATGTATAGAAATCTATCAATCTGAGGACCACATTGCTTGCACCTGGTGAAGTGGATTGTGCCTATAAAAGCTTATGCCTAAACAAAATGGTTAAGTGCCACAAGACTTGTTCTTTGTTGCCACAGAGAAAAATGGCTAACCCTGCAGAAAAGTTGGATGCAGCTAGATAGCCAGTGTCTTGAGTGTTGAACTAGGACTGGGAAGACCTGGATTTAAACTCTTAAACTCACTGGATAACCTTGGGCCATTCACTCTAGTTTAGATTAACCCACCTCAAATTAAGCTGCCATGTAGGGAGAGAACTGCATGCACTGCTCTTGGCTTTGTGACGATAGTGCAGGATAAGAAAAGAAATCATTAGAAACTTTTGTGTCGGAGGTGGTGGGTGACATGAAAGCTCTGTGTGAGATGATTCCTGAGCTCTATTTTCACATAAAACAGTATCAGGGGTACATCAAAGCAATGTCTGGCAAGAATCTAAGCATGTCTGGGTAACTGCAGTTGTCTATACAGACACAGATTGGAGATAAGATCTAGCAAAGGAATTTCCTTTGCATGCTGTTTTTCAGACAAAATGTTAAGAATCCATGGCGTTATTCCTTTAAAATGCAGACAAGATGATATAAGCTGATGCCGATTGCCCCAGTGAAAACAATAATTTCTACCATGGTCTTCAAAACTGCATCCCAGCACTGACAATTGAAGAAAAGGATTCCAACTTTGTGTTCAATGAATACTTGACAAGCCAAAGCCATGTCCCATCCTCACCATGCAGGTTTGTCACATGGTGTACGAAGTATATGCCAACACCCCGTTGGGGGTCAGGACTGGAAGTGACTTTCTCACTTCCCACTAAGCAAGCATGCTTATCACTTGATAGCTGCAACATCAGAGGCAGACGACACATCTCACACACAGCTCTCATGTTATCCATGTTAACCCTAACCTCAGACCCAGTAGATACAGTTCACTGCATCCTTTTCACCAAGCCACGGACCCCCAAGAGCAGCTACAAGAGTCCAAGTGTTGCATGCAGTTGTGAGCCAGTGTGACGTAGTGATTAGGGTGTTGGGCTTGGGACCAGGACCCAGGAGATCCAGGTTCCAGTTCCCAGTCAGCTCTGAAGCTCATTTGGGCAAGACACTCACTCTCATATTAACCTACCACACAGGGTTGTTGTGAGGATGGAATGGAAAGGAGAAGGATTATGTGAGCCATCTTGTGTTTCTTGCAAGAGGAAGAAAGAGGAAGTATAAATGTGATGTAACAATAATGCAGGAGGTCCCAGCATCTCAAGGTAGGACTACAAAAATGCCTGCCTGGGACCACAGAGAGCCAGTGGCAATCAGTGTCAAGGGTACCAGGATAGACGGAGCTTCCAGCATTTTGTTCACTTGCCCTGCTTTCAGGAATGCATTATGAACAATTGTGGGCTAATATCATACCAAAATAGGCAGAACAAGTGCAGAAGAGAAGCTCAACCGAGCAGCAAGGAACAGCTCCCTCTGAGGTCCGTGCTTGCCTAGCTATTAGAAGTATGAGAAATTAGCTTCACTTAGGTGGTGATCTGGATTTACACAGTTCATAACCCCCAGAACTGAAAACAGACCTGAACATGATCTGTGGTCAGTTTCCAGAAATTTCAGAGTTAATACAATACAAATTTCAGAGTCCAATACAATTTGCGGAACAAACAAAAATGTTCAAAAATGCATATAATTAAAAATCTGTAGAAAAATATTTGTGTCCAAAATTATACCTAAATGTGCTTTAATCAATGAGAAAACTTGCATGTTTGAAAAATTCACAGAACTGAGACATATATTTGGGGAATTGTGTACAAAAATATGGACAAAATTTTGTGTGCAAAGAATTTTGTGTGCAATCTAACGCAGACAAGAATTGGAACAGGCTTCACAGGGTACTGCGAAGGGTACCCAGGGTACTGCTGATGCAAACATCTCAACCTGAAGCTGAAAACTGTGGGCCAGTGTGGTGCAGAGGGGTGTGGATTTGCAGCCGGGTGGAACAAAGGAGGGGGAGGAGTTTAATTTATTCATAATAGCTTATAAGAGAGATGGGGCAGGAAACCACAGCTGGACAAGGGAGGGCATTTGGAGGAGATCTTCAGAATACATTCATTAAATCATTTCTTTGAATGGCAGGGAACAGGGGTGGAGACTATGCAGCTGGAAAAGAGAGGGCAAAGTCAGCTCAGCTGTTTGATTTATAGCTAGAAGGAGTACAGAATGGGAAACATGGGTATGATTTTCACAGCTGGAAGTGGGAGAGAGCAGGTTTGTTGACCTGCCTCTTTCAAAGAGTCCTGTTCTTTGGGGTGAGAGTCTTTCCAAGCTTGCTGACTTGGGGATGTGTGGGTTGGGGTTCTTTTCTTTCCTTTTTTAATTTTTAGAAGAGTGAGGTGGACAGCTTGTTCACCTGCTGGTAATTTTTTTCTCCACTAAACTCTCACAGCTCTATTACAAAATTACTCCATAAACTTACACAACTGGATGCATGCCAAAAGAATGTCATTATTAATTCTGCTATATAAAGTGCCAACAGAACTGAAATGCTCTTGGGGAGACATAGCTAAAAACATTCAAAAAGTTAGACCTTAAGAGAATCAGAAGAAGCAGGACTCCTCCATATGGATCCCATCTGTGTTCATGGCATTATTATTATTATTATTATTCCAGAATTGGGGCCAGGTATGAGCTAGATTGACCACTGCCGGCCCTTTCACCTTTGAGACACTGATTATATGATTTAAATGAAACAGAAGACCTTCTTTCATCAGAGGCAATTCTAGAAGTATATCTCACTTATGAGGATGTGAAAGACTTGCCATGTTTCAGGGACCATAGAACTGTAATAATATATTAATGTTGTGTGCCTAAGCTTCACAACATCACTGTACATGCAATAATTTTTAAGAAACTACCTGTAAGAACCTTTGAACAAATGGTGCATGAAACAGATGAGTCCACAAACTAGGGGTGTACATTCATCGAGGGTGCAACCCTATAGCCTCCCAGCTCTGTCTGGGGGACTGCGGGATTATTCAGAGTCCTCAGTCTAAGGTCCTGCAACCTCAGAGCCAGGTCTTCAAACATGGGGCTCTCCCTTCACAGCTGGTATGGAAAGAACTGTGCTGGATGTCTCATGGAGGTCCCCAGAGAAGGCCACTGGGGGTAGGGATGGAAGGGGACTGGCACCAACAGCTTGCATGGGATCTGAATGGGGCTCAAGCCTCCTTCCCTCCCCCCCCCCCCAGAGCACTTCATCCAGATGGCCAAAAAGTGAAACTGAGGGCACGAGGCACAGGGCGCCAGCAATTGCCACAGCTGTGCCTCTGCCCTGCGTGGATTGCAGGCAAGCCTCCATGTTTGCACAACTGGGCCAGAGGACGTCGGATCACGCCTTTTAGAAAGGGGAAAAGCCCCTTTCTTTTAACTCAGTTTTAAACAAATGATCTGCAAATGGGTTTTCTTTTCATTAGTAATTCACTTGGAACTCACATGCTTGAATTACAACTTTGAAACACCTTGTACAAGTCAAAGAAAAGTTTAGGGAGAGAGTGATGGAGGGAGAGTGGTGGAACTGGCACTGAAGCTGAACATTTTATCAGAATCTCCAAGGATCTGTCCAAAACTCTGACAGATAGTCCATTTGCATCCTCCAGAACCATCTAATCACAGGAGTAATCGTAAGGAGGGGCATGCTCTGTATAAACACTGGAGACACGTGCTCCGTTTGGCCTGTCCTGGTTCCACCTCTGCCTGCAGGTTCGCTTTGTGTGTTCAGGAGCCAAGCAGCTTCACCGCCACTGCTGCAGGTGCCACCGAAGTGTGGCTGCCCTAGGCCTAAGTCAGGTCTGTTGCTCAGTTCCTTCATTCTGCCTATGGCTGCTCAGGGTGGGCAGACCCTGCCTAGAGGGCTCTCCTTCTGCCACGCCACTTTAGAGCCCTCCTTGGGGTCGAGCTGGATGGGTCACGCAACCAGGAACTGCACAAATGCCCTTTGAAAAGTGCACTGTAGGCAGAGGTGGCCAATCCAGTCTGTGACTGCGGCCTCAATACCAGGGATGGGCAATGTGCCCCCCCCACTGCTCCCCCAAAATGTAAAAAAGTAGTTTTAAAGTGTCATCTGGGGTTTTCTGCCCTTTAGCTACTTTGGTGCCTTTCGATACTCCATGGCCAATCTGGGTGACATTTTAATGTCATCCTCCTCCCCATCCCCTGCCATAAGGGTGGGTGCGGATGAAGCCCGTGGGGGTTCTTGGGGCAAAAATATCCCCAGGCCTATTGCAGGTGTTCACCCCTGGTCTGTATGCATGCCAGGGTGATGACTTGGATCTGGCTATCCATGGCTACAGTTTGCCTTTAGAAAGCCATTTATGCAGCTGCTAATGGCATGAAAGGCATCTCGTCTACCTTGGCCCTGAGCTTAGACATGAGTACATATTTGCCTTCTTATTGCCGCTGAAATGGAACCATTTGTCCAATTACTTTGAAATCTGGCATGTCCGATGCTTTGAAGTACTAGCAAACCTGAACAAATGTGCCCAGCAATGGCAACCTCTCGTCTTCCTGTAGAGGTGAATCAGGTACCGGGGCATTGCTGTAGTGAAGTTTGCAGTTCACAGTGTGACTGGGTTCAAACAGCACAATAACCCGCACTTCTGGGTTGAGTGTGGGTTGTTGTTGAACCACAGTTTATCATGTCATCTGAACACAGCCAAGATAACAAACAATGGTGAACAACCAACAGTTCACAGCCCAGCAACAACACAAGGGTTTTCTTAATAGATCGTTCATGATTAGCAAGCCATTGCTGCAGTTGTGTTTGGAAAACATGTTTCATCAACAGCCCACCGTTCAACAACCTACCCTCAACACTTGTGTGGAGGTCGTGATGTTGTCTGAATCCAGCCGGTACTGGAAAAGGCAGAGCACTCGGCAGCTGCATACAACCGGGGGAAGGTGTTGTCTCTATGATCATGCTGCCATGGTGCCAAGTTTGTTTGTTTGTTTGTTTGTTTGTTTGTTTAAAACATTTCTATGCCGCCCCATTCGCCGAAGCCTCAGGGCGGCTCACAACATGAATTAAAATATAATACATTCAAAATATAAAACAAATTAACAAGTTGCTGATTGCTCCTTGCTGCTCCAGCTTGCCTTTGCCCTCTCTTCCCTCCTGTCTTCTTCTCACTTAGTAAATGGGGGATGAATGCAATGCAGGCACACACACACAAAGCCAGCCTTGATATGTGCTTTTTCAACATTGCAAGCAGGTTGAGAGCTTCTGCAGGGCATACTTGCTCTCCCAGGCAATTCTTGGATTCTTTCCAAGCTGCCCACCAATTTGGATGCACAAAGGAAAGAGCAAGGAAATTTTCTGTAACTCCTTTCTAAAATTAATTTTTATCCTTAATTTCCACAAAACAAAATAAAACCATAAAAAAGAAGAAATTGAAACGTAACCAGATAGATTTGACTGTACTAGTTTCACTTGATGTTTATAAATTGTGTAAATGCACCTGCACATGTGCACATGTACACACACACACACACACACAAAGATACAGCTACCTTAAAAGTTATACATAACAAAGTTCAACAAAGAGGGACCTATTATTCATGTATTTGCTGGCTTGAAAGATGCATCTAAATACTTCCTGTTCAAACACTAAAAATGTGCTTAGGCTTTAAAGGAGGTGACCATTTATCCTTCTAATGATATAATGTCCATCAATGGATGTGGAGAAGCCATTTATGCCGCCCTTGTGCTAACTTCCAAGAATCAAGTAAACAATTTAAGCAATGGGGACACAATACAAAGGGACACAATATCTTTATGATAGTCTCCTTCCAGAAATATTGCTAAAACATAGGAATAAAAGAAGTATTAGCTTCAGTATAGCATTATAGCACCTGTAGCCAATACATGACTTTGACGATAATTTTTAAAGAAACGTTGTAATGTCTGACTCTTGATAAATCAGATATATACGCATATATTTCTGGAGTGGTTACCGATGTAGCAGCATAACCTTGTTTGGCAAAAGAAGCTGAACAGACATAAGATAAAGGGACATTTTCTCCTGTACAACAAGAAAAAAACTATTTGGTGGCGTGGCTTGTACTAAATATTTCTCACTGTTAGGAAATCCACTAGAGCAGTGATTGCAAACGTGAGGCATGCGTGCCACAGCGGGCACACAGAGCCCTCTCTGACAACACGAGTGCCAGGTCGCCCCAGCATCACTCCAGCAGCCAGACAACTGATAACAGCGCACATAGAGTCCATGTGCATGCTCAGAAAAAAGTAGTGGCGAGAGGCGATGACGTCAAGAACAGCGACTCATTAGCCACGGCTCGTCCATACTGTGGCATGGCCGGTCAGTGTACAGCAAAAGATATACACATATTTGCATGGACTGGCTGGGAATTGTTTGTTCTAACCTAAAACCTCAGTGTCCTGCCATGATTTTGCATGTTCACGAAAAGTACTGGGATGACACTGAGGGTTGGAAATTGTTTAGAATGGGCAGAAATGATGACTATGCAGAAAAAGCTACTCGAGGAAAGCTATTTACAAAATCACCTCCTTTCAATGAAACTTTAACCCTATATAGGGGTTAGGGGAGTAAACCAGGGTAGGGTTAGGATTAGAAAACGAGGTGTGCTGGCATGATTGTGATGTTGGAATGTGTTTAGAATGGGTATAAATATTGAGTAGTGCAGAAAAAGCTACTGAAGGAAGGGTTTTTCAAAATTGCCCTCTTTTCAATGGAACTTTACCCATATATTAGGGTTAGGGGTTTGCACCAGGGTAGGGTTGGGGTTATAAAAATGAGGTGTTCTAGCATAATTTTGATGGAAGGAATGTGTTAAGAATGGGCAGCAATGTGGAGCTTTGCAGAAAAAGCTATTCAAGGAAGGCCTTTTCAAAATGGCCCCATTTCAATAGGACTTTATTCCTATATTAGGGTTGAGGTGTGCCACAGGGTAGTCTTGGGTTAAAAAAATGAGGTGTATTGGTTGGGATGTGTTTAAAATGGGCAGAAATGATGAGCAGCAAAGAAAAAGCTATTCAAGGAAGGCTTTTTCAAAATCACCCCCTTTCAAAGGAACTTTCCCGAGAAATTAGAGTTAAGGGTTTGGAGCAAGGTAGGGTTTGGGTTAGAAAAATGAGGTGTCCTGGCATGATTCTGATGATTGGAATGTGTGTAGAATGTGAAGAAATGATGAGCTGTGAGGAAAAAGCTACTCAAGGATGGTTTTTTCAATATAGCCCCATTTCAATAGAACTTTACCCTATATTAGTGTAAGAAGAGGGCACCAGGGTAGGGTTAGGTTAGAGAAATGAGGAGCCCTGGCCTGATTTTGATGGTTGCAATGTTTTTAGAATGGGAAGAAATGATGAGCTATGCAGAAAAACGTACTCGAGATGGTTTTTTCAAAATTGCCCCCTTTCAATGGAACTTTAGCCTATAGTAGTGTTAGGGGGTTGCACTAGGGTAGGGTTGGGTGGGAAAAGGAGATGTCCTGGCATGATTTTGATGGTTGGAATGTGTGTAGACTGGGAAGAAATGTTGAGCTGGGCAGAAAAAGCTACTCAAGGAAGACTTTTTCAAAATAGCCTTCTTTTCGAAGGAACGTTACCCTTTTATTAGGGTTAGGGAAGTGCACCAGGGTAGGGTTCGGGTTGGAAACAGAAGGCATCCTGGCATGATTTTGATGGTTGGAATGAGTTTAGAATGGGCAGAAATGTGTATCTGTGCAGAAAAAGCTACTCAAGGAAGGCTTTTTCAAAATTGTCCCATTTCAATACAACTTTATCACTATATTTGGATTAAGGATTTGTACTAGGGTATTTATTTATTTATTTATTTAAAACATTTTTATGCCTCCCCCATCGCAACAAAGCCTCGGGGCGGCTCACAACAAAAACAAAATACATAAATATAACAATTATACAAGTAAAAATATTAAAACCCGGTGCATCTCGGCTTAACAGATTTAAAATCCTATAAATACAAATAAATTAACAATTAAAATGAGTTTTAATAAAATAAAAAGGTCTTAGCCTGGCGCCAAAAAACAAATAACGATGGCGCCAGGCAGACCTCTCTGGGGAGCACATTCCATAGATGGGGCACCACCGCAGAGAAAGCCCTCCTCCAGGTACTCACCCTCCTAATATCATTCACAGAGGTTTCCCGGAGAAGGGCATCTGTTGCTGATCTCAAGGGGCTGGAGGGCATATATGGATGCCAGCGTTCCTTTAGATACCCAGGTCCCAAGCCGTTGAGGGCTTTATAGGTCATAACCAACATCTTGAATTGGGCCCGGACTTCAATCGGGAGCCAGTGGAGCTGACGGAGAACTGGGGTTATATGAGAACAATGCCCAGTCCCCGTCAGCAGCCTGGCAGCTCTATTCTGGACCAACTGAAGTATCCAGACCGTCTTCAAGGGCAGCCCCACGTAGAGCACGTTAGAAATCTAATCGGGAAGTTACCAACGTGTGTGTCACTGTCGCCAGGCAGTCATTCCCCAGGAAGGGACACAGCTGATGGATCAGCCGAAGCTGAAGGAAAGCGCTCCTCGCCACTGCCGTCACCTGAGCTTCTAGAGACAGCTCAGGGTCGAGGAGCACTCCTAAGCTGCAAACCCTGTCCTTCAGAGGGAGTGCAACCTCATTTAGGACAAGGCCCAAGTCCCCCATCCCGAGGCCCAAACCACCCACCAACAGGACTTCCATCTTGTCTGGATTGAGCTTCAGTTTATTGGCCCTCATCCAGCCCATTACCGCGGCCAGGCACCGGTTCAGCACAGCCACTGCCTCACCTGGATTGGTGGAAAACAAGAGGTAGAGCTGGGTTTCATCAGCATACTGATGATTCCGCAGCCC